>NW_028270176.1:4890400-5205955 GCF_037043375.1 Chiloscyllium plagiosum
CTCTCTGTCTGAGACAAACTCTATAGCTGAGCACGTTGTCCCTCACATTGCTTCGTTTTCAATCTCTCTTTCAATCTCCAAATTTTATAACCTCCACTGAAAAACATTGCATCTAATCCTAGGTATCCCAATTTGGTCAAGCGCAACATGTGAAGTGGAAAGTGAATTTATGAAGATCACATTTGAGAAGGTGGAAGATTATTATAAACCAGGAATTCCATACACTGTGCAGGTTAGGTTAATATACAGAGGATTAATTCTCCTACATACATTGTGTAATGAATATGGAGTTAAACTCTCTGACACACACACTCTATAGTACATACTGGGTTAAATTTCCTAACACATGCACACTGTGTAATACATACTGGGTTAAATTCCCCAATACACACACATATTGTGTAATACACAGAACATAGAACATAGAAAAGTACAGCACAGAACAGGCCTTTGGCCCTCGATGTTGTGCCAAGGATGATTCCTAATAGAGTCGCAGAGTCATAGAGATGTACAGCATGGAAACAGACCCTTCAGTCCAACACATCCGTGCCGACCAGATATCCCAACCCAATCTAGTCCCACCTGCCAGCACCCGGCCCATAACTCTCCAAACCCTTCCTATTCATATACCCATCCAAATGCCTCTTAAATGTTGCAATTGTATCAGCCTCCACCACTTCCTCTGGCAGCTCATTCCATACCCGTACCACCCTCTGTGTGAAAAAGTTGCCCCGTAGGTCTCTTTTATATCTTTCCCTTCTCACCCTAAACCTATGCCCTCCAGTTCTGAACTCCCCGAACCTTGAGAAAAGGCCTTGCCTATTTATCCTATCCATGCCCCTCATAATTTTGTAAACCTCTGTAAGGTCACCCCTCAGCCACCGACGCTCCAGAGAAAACAGCCCCAGCCTGTTCAGCCTCTCCCTATTGCTCAAATCCTCTGTCCCTGGCAACATCCTTGTAAATCTTTTCTGAACTCTTTCAAGTTTCACGACATCTTTCCGATAGGAAGGAGACCAACCTAACCTACACATCCCTCAATTCACTGCTGGCCATGTACATGACCAGCCGTCACTTAAATGTCCCCAATGACTCTGTTTCCATCACCACCGCTGGAAACGCATTCCATGCATTCACAACTCTCTGCGTAAAGTACCTTTCCCTGACATCCCCTCTACACTTTTCTCCTAATAACTTAAAACTATAACTCCTCGTGCTAGTCAATCCTGCCCTGGGGAAAGGTCTCTGACTATTGACTCTATCCATGCCTCTCATTACCTTGTATACCTCGATCAGGTCACTTCTCTTCCTCCTTCTCTCCAGAGACAAAAGTCTGAGCTTAGTCAACCTCTCTTCATAAGACAAGCCCTCCAGTCCAGGCAACATCCTATTAAACCTCTCCAGGTTTGCACCCTCTCCAAAGCCTCCATATCTTCCTATAATACCAGGAAGGGCAGGTCTTATGAGGAAAGGCTGAGAGACATAAACCTGTTCTCATTGGCAAGAAGAAGGCTAAGAGGGAATTTGGTAGAGACATACACGATGATCAGAGGATTAGATAGGGTAGACAGTGAAAGTCTTTTTCCTAGGATGATGATGTCGGCGTGTACGAGGGGGCATAACTACAAATTGAAGGGTGATAGATTTAAGACAGATGTCAGAGGCAGGTTCTTTACACAGAGAGTGGTAAGGGCGTGGAATGCCCCACCTGCTAGTGTAGTCAACTCAGCCACATTAGAGAGATTTAAATCAGATATGGATGATTTTGGGATAGTGGAGGGGGACAAGCTGAGAATAGTTCACAGGTCGGTGCAACAGCGAGGGCCAAAGGGCCTGTTCTGCACTGTATTGTTCTATGTTCTATAATGGGGCGACCAGAACTGGACACAATATTCCAAGTGTGATCTGACCAGGGACTTGTAGGGCTGTAGCAAAACCTCCCGACTCTTAAACTCCATTCCCCTATTAATGAAAGCCAAAACACCGTATGATTTCTTAACAACCCTATCCACTTGGGTGGCAACTTGAGGAATCTATGCATGTGAACACCAAGATCCCTCTGTTCCTCCACACTGCCAAGAATCCTGTCTTTAATCCTATATTCAGCATTCAAATTTGACCTTCCAAAAAGTATCACTTCGCATTTATCCAGGTTGAATTCCATCTGCCATTTCTCAGCCCAGCTCTGCATCCTGTCTATGTCGCACTGCAGCCTGCAATAGCCCTCGGTACTATCAATGGCACCTCTAACCTTTGTGTCATCTGCAAATTTACTAACCCACCCATCAACCTCCTCATCCATGTCACTTAAAAAAACTACAAAAAGCAGAGGCCCAAGAACAGAGCCCTGCGGGACTCCACTCACCATTGATCTCCAGGCAGAATACTTTCCATCTACAACCAACCTCTGCCTTCTGCCACCCAACCAATTCTGAATCCAGACAGTCAAATCTCCCTGTCTCCCATACCTCCTGACTTTATGAATGAGCCTACCATGGGGAACCTTATCAAATGCCTTACTGAAGTCCATATACACCACATCCACTGTTGACCTTCGTCGACCTGCCATGTCACCTCCTCAAAGAACCAAAGAACTCAATAAGATTTCTGAGGCAAGACCTGCCCCTCACAAGGCCATTAGGCAAAAGTGAGGACTGCAGATGCTGGAGATCAGAGTCAAGATTAGAGTGGTGCTGGAAAAGCACAGCGGGTCAGGCGGCATCCCAGAAAGCCACGCTGACTGCCTTTAATCACACTATGCTTTGCCAAATTGTCATAAATCCTATCCCTCAGAATTCTTTCCAAAACCTTGCTGACCACAGACTGACTGACTGGTCTATAATTTCCAGGGATTTCCCGATTATCCTTCTTGAAAAGAGAAACAATATTTGCCTCCTTCCAATCCTCCAGTATGACTCTAGTGGCTTAGCAACCTCCTTTCTTGCTTCCTGGAGCAGCCTAGGATAAATCTGGTCTGGCCCTGGGGACTTATTGATCTTAATGTTTGCCAAAATTTCCAGCACATCAACTTCATCAATCTTGATCTGGTCAAGCCTGTATCCCAGCTCCTCAAAGTTCTCATTCACAACAAGGTCCCTTTCCTTAGTGAAAACTGAAGCAAAAATCTCATTTAGGGCTTCCCCTATCTGCTCATACTCCACGTACAAGTTCCCTACTCTATCCCTGATCGGCCCTACCTTCTCCCTGATCATTCTCTTATTCCTCACGTATGAGTAAAATGCCTTTGGGTTCTCCCTAATCCTTCTTGCCAAGTCTTTATTGTGCCCCCTCCTGGCTCTCCTCAGTCCATTTCTGAGCTCCTTTCTAGCAAGCCTGTAATCCTCTAAAGCTGTGCTAGATCCTTGCTTCCTCCACCTTACATAAGCTACCTTCTTCCTTTTGACGAGAAGCTCCTCTGTTCTCATCATGCAAGGCTCCTTAATGTTACCCCTTCTTACCTGTATCAAAGGAATAAATTTGTGCATCACTCGCAACAACTTCTTCTTAAATAGTCTCCACATGTCTGTTGTGCCCGTTCTGTGGAACAATTGCTCCAAATCTGTACTTCCCAAATCCTGTCTGATAGCAGCATAATTTCCTGTTCCCCAATTAAATATCTTCCCTTGCTAACTGCTCCTTTCCCTCTCCAAGGCTATGGTGAATGTGAGGCAGTTGTGATCACTGTCACCAAAGTACTCTCCCACCGCGAGATCTGACACCTGTCCTGGCTCATTGCCAGCACCAAATCCAAAATGGCTCTCCCCTCGTCAGCCTGTCAACATACTGAATAAGGAAACTCTCCTGAATACATCTGACAAAAACGGCTCCATCCAAACCATCTGCACTTAGGAGGTTCCAGTCAATATTGTGAAAGTTGAAATCACCCATGGCAACAACCCTGCTTCATCTGCATTTTTCCAAAAGCTGCCAGCCTATGAATTCTTCAATCTCTCTACTGCTATTAGGGGGTCTGTAGAAACCCCCCAATGAGGTGGCTGCTCCTTTGCTGTTCCTAACTTCCACCCTTACTGACTCAGTAGACAAACCTTCCTCAACAACCTTCATTTCTGTAGCTATGATGCACTCTCTGATTAGCAATACTACACCCCCTCCTCTTTTCCCCCCTCCCTGTTCTTTTTAAATGTTCTAAACCTTGGAACATCCAGCAACCGTTCCTGCCCCTGTGAAACCCACATCTCCGTTAGGTGAATTGGTCATGCTAAATTGCCTGTAGTGTTAGGTGAAGGGGTAAATGTAGGGGCATGGGTCTGGGTGGGTGCACTTCGGCGGGTCGGTGTGGACTTGTTGGACCGAAGGGCCTGTTTCCACACTGTAAGTAATCTAATCTAATCATAGTCCCAAATCCTGATCCATAATCTTAAGTTCGTCACTCTTATTTCTGGGACTCCTTGCATTTAAGCAGACACACACTTTAACCGATCCCTTCGTTTCATCACGTGAAAAACCTTCCCGATAGATTCACTAGATCCTGACATTGTCCCATCTACAACTGCCCACCTCTCAGATGTGTAGCTCTGATTCCCACCCCCATGCCACACTAGTTTACACCCTCCTGATCCACACAAACAAATCTCCCACCCAGGACATTTGTGCCTCTCCAGTTCAGGAGCAACCCGTCCTTTATGTACAGGTCCCACCTTCCCCAGAAGGTATCCCAGTGGTCTAGGTATCTGAAGCCCTCTCTCCTGCACAAGCCTTGCAGCACATGTTTAGCTGTCCTCGCTGATTGTTCCTCACCTCACTATCTCGTGGAACTAATAGTAAATCTGAGATCACTACTCTACTCGTCCTGCTCTTCAGCTTCCAACCTAACTCTCTATAGTCACTTTTCAGATCCTCAATCCCTTTCCTGGCTATATCATTGGTGCCAATATGTGTCATAATTTCTGGCTACTCACCCTCCCCCTTCAGAATCACGTAAACCCGATCAGCGACATCCCGGACCCTGGCACCGGGGAGGCAACATACTGGGTAAAATTCCCCAGCCTCACACGTACTGTGTAATATATACAGGGTTACAGTCTCCCACCCACCTCCCCCCCCCCCAACACACTTTGTAATATAGACAGGCTTACACTCTTCCCCCACACATACTGTGTAATATAGACAGGGTTAAATTCTCCCCATACACACTGTTTAATATATACAGGCTTACACTCTTCCCCCACACATACTGTGTAATATATGCAGGAGCACTGTACAGACCAGGTTCTGTACGGGCCAGGTTCAGTACAACCCTTGCTCTGTTACATTATATTGAACGATCCCTGTCTTTACTCAGATAAAATTGCAGCATACTACGGGGCGACCTGTAACCAATGCGACCATCAGCGTGTTAAGTTCCTGGAAACCTGGAGCAGTGTTGGTGACTACAGATGAGAAGGGGATGGGCTCACTAGTCCTGGAAATCCCCATCCAGTCCAATGAATTGCTCTCCATAACGGTGAGTGTGGGGAAATGTGGAGCGGGAACAGAGGTGTGAGGGACAGAGTGAGGAATTACTGGAATTATGGAATGTTTCAAACAAAATGTTGGATAATGAATTGCTTTATAATGGATATCAGACACTGTGTGGGTAATGAATGGTTTTATAGGGGATATCAGGCTCCATTTGTGTAATGAATGGATTTATGGGGGATATCAGGCACCGTGTGGTTAATGAAAGATTTTTAAGGTAATATCAGACACCGTGTGCGTAATGAATGGTTTTATAGGGGATATCAGACACTGTGTGGATAATGAATGGTTTTATAGGGGATATCATGCTCCGTGTGTGTAATGTGTTGCTGGAAAAGTGCAGCAGGTCAGGCAGCATCCAAGGAACAGGAGAATCGACGTTTCGGGCAAAAGCCCTTCTTCAGGAAGGGCTTATGCCCGAAACGTCGATTCTCCTGCTCCTTGGATGCTGCCTGACCTGCTGCGCTTTTCCAGCAACACATTTTCAGCTCTGATCTCCAGCATCTGCAGCCCTCACTTTCTCCTCCCTGTGTGTAATGAATGGTTTTATGGGGGATATCAGGCAGCGTGAGGGTAATGAAAGGTTTTATAGGGGATATCAGGCACCGTGTCGGTAATGAATGGTTTTGTAGGCTGTATCAGGCTCCGTGTGGGTAATGAATGGTTTTATGGGCTATATCAGGCGCTGTGTGGGTAATGAATGATTTTATGGGGGATATCAGACTCCGTGTGGATAATGAATGGTTTTATAGTGGATATCAGACACCGTGCGGGTAATAAATGGTTATATAGGGGATATCAGACACCATGTGTGTAATGAATCGTTTTATAGGGGATATCAGTTCCGTGTGGGTAATGGATGTTTTAATGGGGATATCAGGTACCCAGTGGGTAATGAATGGTTTTATGGGGGATATCGGGCACCGTGTGGTTAATGACTGGTTATATATGGGACATCAGACACCGTGTGGGTCATGAATGGTTTTATGGGTGATATCATACACTGTGTGGGTAATCAATGGTTTTATGGTGAATATCAGGAACCGTGTGCGGAATGAATGGTTTTATGGGGGATATCAGGCACCGTGTGGATCATGACTGTTTTTGTGGGGGCTATCAGGTACCCTGTGGGTAATGAATGATTTTTTTGGGGATATCAGACACCGTGTGGGTAATGGATGGTTTTATAGTGGATATCAGGCACCGTGTGTGTAATGAATGGTTTTATGGGTGATATCAGGCACTGTGTGACTAATGAATGGTTTTATAGGGGGTATCAGGTACTGTGTGGGTAATGAATGTTTTTATTTGGGATATCAGGTACCGTGTGGGTAATGAATGGTTTTATAGGGGATATCAGGCAACGTTTGGGTAATGAATGGTTTTATGGGGGATATCAGGCACCGTGTGTGTAATGAATGCTTTTATGGGGAATACCAGACACCGTGTGGTTAATGAAAGATTTTTAAGGTGATATCAGACATTGTGTGTCTAAAGAATGGTTTTATAGGGGATATCAGGCACCATGAGGGTAATGCGTGGTTTTATAGGGGATATCAGGCACCGTGTGTGTAATGAATCGTTTTATCGGGGATATCAGTTCAGTGTGGGTAATGAATGTTTAAATGGGGGATATCAGATTACCAGTGGGTAATGAATGGTTTTCTATGGGATATCAGGCACCGTATGGGTAATGAATGGTTTAATAGGGGATATGAGGCACCGTGTGTGTAATGAATTGTTTTATAGGGGATATCGGGCACCATTTGGGTAGTGAATGGTATTATGGGGGATATCAGTCACTGTTTTGGTAATGAATGGTTTTATTGGGGATATCAGACACCGTATGGGTAATGAATATTTTTATGGGGGATATCAGGCACCGTGTGGGTAAAGAATGGTTGTATTGGGGATATCTTACACTGTGTGGGTAATGAATGGTTTTGGAGGGGATATCAAGCACCATGAGGGTAATGAAAGATTTTTAAGGTGATATCAGACACCGTGTGGATAATGAATGGTTTTATAGGGGATATCAGACACCGTGTGTGTAATGGATAGTTTTATAGTGGATATCAGGCTCCGTGTGTCTAAAGAATGGTTTTATGGGTGATATCAGGCACCATGAGGGTAATGCGTGGTTTTATAGGGGACATCAGGCACCGTGTGTGTAATGAATCGTTTTATCGGGGATATCAGTTCAGTGTGGGTAATGAATGTTTAAATGAGGGATATCAGATTACCAGTGGGTAATGAATGGTTTTCTATGGGATATCAGACACCGTGTGGGTAATGAATGGTTTAATAGGGGATATGAGGCACCGTGTGTGTAATGAATTGTTTTAATGGGCGATATCAGACTCCGTGTGGGTAATGAATGGTTTTATAGTGGATATCAGGCACCGTGTAGGTAATGAATGGTTTTTTAGTGGATATCAGACACCGTGTGGGTCATGAATGGTTTTATGGGGTATATCAGACACTGTGTGTGTAATCTTTGAGGAGAAAGTGAGGTCTGCAGATGCTGGAGATCAGAGATGGAAATGTGTTGCTGGAAAAGCGCAGCATGTCAGGCAGCATCTAGGGAACAGGAGAATCGACGTTTCGGGCAGTAGCCCGAAGAAGGGCTACTGCCCGAAACGTCGATTCTCCTGTTCCCTAGATGCTGCCTGACCTGCTGCGCTTTTCCAGCAACACATTTCCATCACTGTGTGTGTAATGAATGGTTTTATGGGGTATATCAGACACCGTGTGGATAATGACTTGTTTTATAGCGGATATCAGGCGCCATGTGGGTAATGAATGATTTTATTGGGGATATCACACTCCGTGTGGGGAATGAATGGTTTCATTGGGGATATCAGACACCGTGTGGATAATGAATGACTTATAGGGGATATCAGACACTGTGTGTGTAATGGATGGTTTTATAGTGGATATCAGGCACCGTGTGGGTAATGAATTCTTTTATAGTGGATATCATGCTCCGTGTGTGTAATGTGTTGCTGGAAAAGCCCAGCAGGTCAGGCAGCATCCAAGGAACAGGAGAATCGACGTTTCGGGCATAAGCCCTTATTGAAGAAGGGCTTTTGCCTGAAACGTCGATTCTCCTGTTCCTTGGATGCTGCCTGACCTGCTGCACTTTTCCAGCAACACATTTTCAGCTCTGATCTCCAACATCTGCAGCCCTCACTTTCTCCTCCGTGTGTGTAATGAATGGTTTTATGGGGGATATCAGGCACCGTGTGGGTAATGAATGGTTTTATGAGGGATATCAGACACCGTGTGAGTAATGAATCATTTTATAGGGGATATCATGTGCCGTGTGTGTAATGAATGGTTTTATGGGGGATAGTAGGTACCCTGTGGGTAATGAATGGTTTTATAGGGGATATGAGGCACCGTGTGGGTAATGAATTGTTATATAGGGGATATCAGGCACCGTTTGGGTAGTGAATGATTTTATGGGGGATATCAGGCACCGTTTTGGTAATGAATGGTTTTATAGGGGATATCATGCACCATGTGGATAATGAATGGTGTTGGAGGGGATATCAGACACCGTGTGGGTAATGAATTGTTTAATAGGGGATATCAGATACCGGAGGAGAAAGTGAGGTCTGCAGATGCTGGAGATCAGAGCTGAAAATGTGTTGCTGGAAAAGCGCAGCAGGTCAGGCAGCATCCAAGGAACAGGAGATTCCTGAAGAAGGGCTTATGCCCGAAACGTCGATTCTCCTCTTCCCTGGATGCTGCCTGACCTGCTGCGCTTTTCCAGCAACACATTTTCAGCTCCGATATCAGACTCCGTATGGGTAATGAATATTTTTATAGGGGATATCAGGCACCGTGGGGGAATTAATATTTTTTATGGGTATATCAGGCACCGTGTGGGTAATGAATGGTTTTATAGGGGATATCAGACACTGTGTGGGTAATGGATGGTTTTATAGTGGATATCAGGCCCCTTGTGTGTATTGAATGGTTTTATGGGGAATATCAGGCACCGTGTGGGTAATGAAAGGTTTTATAAGTGATATCAGAAACTGTGTGAATAATGAATGGTTTTATAGGGGATAGCAGACACCGTGTGGTTAATGAATGGTATTATGGTGTATATCTGGCACAGTGTGGGTAATGAATGGTTTTATCGGGGATATCAGGCAACGTGTCGGTAATGAATGGTTTTATAGGGGATATCAGACGCCGTATGGGTAATGAATAGTTTTATAGGGGATATCAGACGCCGTATGGGTAATGAATGGTTTTGTAGGCGATATCAGGCACCGTGTGGGTAATGAATGGTTTTGTAGGCGATATCAGGCACCGTGTGGGTAATGAATGGTTTTATCGGGGATATCAGGCACCGTGTGGGTAATGAATGGTTTTATAGGGGATATCAGACGCCGTATGGGTAATGAATAGTTTTATAGGGGATATCAGACGCCGTATGGGTAATGAATAGTTTTATAGGGGATATCAGACGCCGTATGGGTAATGAATGGTTTTGTAGGCGATATCAGGCACCGTGTGGGTAATGAATGGTTTTGTAGGCGATATCAGGCACCGTGTGGGTAATGAATGGTTTTATCGGGGATATCAGACACCGTGTGGGTAATGAATGGTTTTATAGGGGATATCAGACACCGTGTGTGTAATGAATGGTTTTGTAGGGGATATCAGACACCGTGTGTGTAATGAATGGTTTTGTAGGGGATATCAGACACCGTGTGTGTAATGAATGGTTTTGTAGGGGATATCAGACACCGTGTGTGTAATGAATGGTTTTGTAGGGGATATCAGACACCGTGTGTGTAATGAATGTTTTTATCTGGGATATGAGGCACCATGTGGGTAATGAATTGTTTTATAGGGGTGATCAGGCACCGTGTGGGGAAAGAATGGTTTTATGGGGGATATCAGGCACCTTGTGAGTAATGAATGGTTTTATAGGGGATATCAGATACCGTGTGGGTAATGAATGGTTTTATGGGAGATATCAGACACCGTGTGGGTAATGAATGGTTTTTACGCGATATCAGGCACCGTGTGGGTAATGAATGTTTTTGTGGGGGATATCAGGCACCGTGTTGGTAATGAATGTTTTTATGGCGGATATCAGGTACCCTATGGGGGAATGAATGGTTTTGTAGGGGATATCAGACACCGTGTGGGTAATGGATGGTTCTATATTGGATATCAGGCACCGTGTGTATAATGAATGGTTTTATGGGGGATATCAGGCACCGTGTGGGTAACAAATGCTTTTAAGGTGATATCAGGCACCGTGTGTATAATGAATGGTTTTATGGTGGATATCAGGCACCGTGTGGAGAATGAATGGTTTTAAAGGAGATATCAGACACTGTGTCCGTAATGAATGGTTTTATGTGGGATTTCAGACTCCATGTGGGTAATGAATGGTTTTATAGGGGATATCAGACACCGTGTGGCTAATGAATGGTTTCATAGGGGATATCAGACACCGTGTGGCTAATGAATGGTTTCATGGGGGATATCAGACACCGTGTGGGTAATGATGGTTTTATGGGCGATATCAGACACCGTGTGGGTAATGAATGGTTTTATAGGGGATATCAGGCACCGTGTGTTTAATGAATGGTTTTATAGGGGAAATCAGACACCGTGTGGGTAACAAATGCTTTTAAGGTGATATCAGGCACCGTGTAGGCAATGAATGTTTTTATGGGGGATATCAGGTACCCTGTGGATAATGAATGGTTTTATAGTGGATATCAGACACCGCGTGGGTAATGAATGGTTTTATAACGACTATGACACACAGTGTGGGTAATGAATGGTTTTATGGGGGTTGTCAGACACTGTGTGGGTACAGAATGGTATTATGTGGGATGAATGGTTTTATAGTGAATATCAGGGACTGGGGTGGTTTTAAGGGGGTGTCAGGGTCTGGGTATAGAATGGTGGGGTTTAAAGGGGGTGTCAGTGACTGGATATAGAATGGGGTGGTTTAATGGGGGTATCAGTGACTGGGTATAGAATGGGGTGGTTTAAAAGGGGTATCAGGTACTGGGTATAGAATAGAGAGGTTTAAAGGGGGTGTCAGGGACTGGGTATAGAATAGAGAGGTTTAAAGGGGGTGTCAGGGACTGGGTATAGAATGGTGGGGTCTAAAGGAGGTGCCAGGGACTGGGTATAGAATGGGGGGTTTAAAGGGGGTATCAGGAACTGGGTATACTCTGGGGGGGTTTAAAGGGTGTAACAGGGAATTGGCATAGAATAAGGCAGTTTAAAGGGGGTGTTCGGGACCGGGTATAGAATGGGGAGGTTTAAAGGGGGTATCAGGGACTGGATAAAGAATGGGCTGGTTTAATGGGGTATCAGGGACTGGGTATAGAATGGGCTGGTTTAAAGGGGGTGTCATGGACAGCATATAGAATGGAGGGGTTTAAAGGGGATATCAGGGACTGGGTATAGAATGGGGGCGGTCGAAAGGGTACAGACTGGGGGGGTTTAAAGGTGGTGTCAGGGATAGGGTATAGAATGGGGTCGTTTAAAGCGGGTGTCAAGGACTGAGTATAGAATGGGAGCAGTTAAAAGGGGTATCATGGACTGAGTATAGAATGGGGTGGTTTAAAAGTGGTATCAGGGAGTGGGTATAGAATGGGGTGGTTTAAAAGGGGTATCAGGGACTGGGTATAGAATGGGCTGGTTGAAAGGGGGTGTCAAGGACTGGGTATAGAATGGGGGGTTTAAAGGGGGTGTCAGGGACTGGGAATAGAATGGGGGGGTTTAAAGGGGGTATCAGGGAATTCGAATAGAATAAGGCAGTTTAAACGGTGTGTTAGGGGTTGGGTATAGAATGGGGAGTTTTAAAGAGGTATCAGCACAGGGTATAGAATGGGGGGTTGAAAGGGGGTATCAGGTACTGGGTATAGAATGAGGTGGTTTAAAGGGGGTATCAGGGACTGGGTAAAGAATGGGGTGGTTTAATGGAGTATCTGTGATTGAGTATAGAATGGGGTGGTTTAAAGGCGTATCAGGGACTGGGTATAGAATGGGGTGGTTTAAAAGGGGTATCAGGGTCTTGGTATAGAATGAGGCGGTTTTAAAGGGGGTATCAGAGACTGGGTATAGAATGGTGGGATTTAAAGGGGGTGTCAGGGACTGGGTATAGATTTGGAGGTTTAAAGGGGTTATGAGGGACTGGGTATAGATTGGGATGGTTTAAAGGGGGTATCAGGGACTGGGTAAAGAATGGGGGTGGTTTAAAGGGGGTATCAGGTACTGTGTATAGAATGCGGGGTTTAAATGGCGTATTAGTGACAGGGTATAGAATGGGATGGTTTAAAGGGGGTGTCAGGGACTGGTCATAGAATGGGGGCGGTTAAACAGGGTATCAGAGACTAGGTATAAAATGGGGGGGGTTTAAAGGGGGTGTCAGGGACAGGGTATAGAATGGGGGCAGTTAAAAGGGGTATCAGGGACTGGGTATAGAATGGGGGGTTTAAAGGGGTATCAGGGACTGGGTAAAGAATGGTGTGGTTTAATGGGGTATCAGGGACTAGGTATAGAATGGTGTGGTTTAAAAGTAGTATCAGGGACTGGATATAGAATGGGGTGGCTTACAGGGGGTATCAGGGACTGGGTATAGAATTAGGGGTTTAACAGGGATATCAGGGAAAGGGTATAGAATGGGGTGGTTTAAAGAGGGTATCAGGGACTGGGTATAGAATGGGGTGGTTTAAAGGGGGTATCAGGGACTGGGTATAGAATGGTGGGGTTTAAAGGGGGTGTCATGGACTGCGTATAGAATGGAGGGGTTTAAAGTGGGTATCAGGGAATGGGTATAGAATGGGGTGGTTTAAAGGGGGTGTCAGGGACTGGGTATAGAATGGGGGCAGTTAAAAGGGGTATCAGGGACTGGGTATAGAATGGGGGTTTAAAGGGGTATCAGGGACTGGGTATTGAATGGGGTGGTTTAATGGTGTATCAGGGACTGGGTATGGAATGGGGTGGTTTAAAAGTGGTATCAGTGTCTTGGTATATAATGAGGTGGTTTAAAGGGGGTATCAGGGATTGGGTATAGAATGGTGGGGTTTAAAGGGGTTATCAGGGACTGGGTATAGAATGGTGGGGTTTAAAGGGGGTGTCATGGACAGGGGAGAGAATGGGTGGGGTTTAAATGGGGTATCAGGGACTGGGTATAGAATGGGGTGGTTTAAAGGGGATATCAGGGACTGGGTATAAAATGGTGGGGTTTAAAGGGGTTATCAGGGACTGGGTATAGAATGGTGGGGTTTAAAGGGGTATCAGGGACTGGGTACAGAATGGGGTGGTTTAAAGGGGGCATTAGCGACAGGGTATAGAATGGAGGGGTGTAAAGGAAGTATCAGGGACTGTGTATAGAATGGGCTGATTGAAAGGGGGTATCAGGTACTGTGTATAGAATGGGGGGTTTTAAGGGGTTATCAGGGACTTGGTATAGAATGGGGTGGTTTAAAAGGGGTATCAGGCACTGGAATAAAATGGTGGGGTTTAAAGGGGGTGTCAGTGACTGGATATAGAATGGGGGGTGTAAAGGGGTTATCAGGGACTGCATATAGAATGGGGTGGTGTAAAGGGGGAATCAGGGACTGGGTATAGAATGGGGCGGTGTAAAGGGGGAATCAGGGACTGGGTATAGAATGGGGCGGTGTAAAGGGGGAATCAGGGACTGGGTATAGAATGGGGCGGTGTAAAGGGGGAATCAGGGACTGGGTATAGAATGGGGCGGTGTAAAGGGGGAATCAGGGACTGGGTATAGAATGGGGCGGTGTAAAGGGGGAATCAGGGACTGGGTATAGAATGGTGGGATTTAAAGGGTGTGTCAGGGACTGGGTATAGAATTGGGGGTTAAAGGGGTTATGAGGGACTGGGTATAAATTGGGATGGTTTAAAGGGGGTATCAGGGACTGGGTATAGAATGGGGTGGTTTAAAGGGGGTATCACGGACTGGGTAAAGAATGGGGGGGTTTAAAGGGGGTATCAGGTACTGTGTATAGAATGGGTGGTTTAAAGGGGTTATCTGGGACTGGGTATAGAATGAGGCGGTTTAAAGGGGGTATCAGGGAATTGGCATTGAATGAGGCAGTTTAAAGGGGGTGTTAGGGACTGGGTATAGAATGGGGAGGTTTAAAGAGGTATCAGGACAGGGTGTAGAATGGGGGGAGCTGAAAGGGGGTATCAGGGACTGGGTATAGAATGAGGTGGTTTAAAGGGGGTATCAGGGACTGGGTAAAGAATGGGGTGGTTTAAAGGGGGTATCAGGGACTGGGTATAGAATGGTGTGGTTTAAAGGATGTATCAGGGACTGGGTATAGAATGGTGGGATTTAAAGGGGGTGTCAGGGACTGGGTATAGAATTGGGGGTTTAAAGGGGTTATGAGGGACTGGGTATAAATTGGGATGGTTTAAAGGGGGTATCAGGGACTGTGTATAGAATGGGGTGGTTGAAAGGGAGTATCACGGACTGGGTAAAGAATAGGGGGGTTTAAAGGGGGTATCAGGTACTATGTATAGAATGGGTGGTTTAAAGGGGTTATCAGGGACTGGGTATAGAATGAGGTGGTGTAAAGGGGGTATCAGGGACTGGGTAGAGAATGTGGCGGTATAAAGGGGGTATCAGGGAATAGGCATTGAATGAGGCAGTTTAAAGGGGGTGTTAGGGACTGGGTATAGAATGGGGAGGTTTAAAAGGGGTATCAGGGAATTGGCATTGAATGAGGCAGTTTAAAGGGGGTGTTAGGGACTGGGTATAGAATGGGGAGGTTTAAAGAGGTATCAGGACAGGGTGCAGAATGGGGGGGCTGAAAGGGGGGTATCAGGGACTGGGTATAGAATGAGGTGGTTTAAAGGGGGTATCAGGGACTGGGTAAAGAATGGGGTGGTTTAAAGGGGGTATCAGGGACTGGGTATAGTATGGTGTGGTTTAAAAGTAGTATCAGGGACTGGGTATAGAATGGGGTGGTTTAAAAGGGATATCAGGGTCTTGGTATAGAATGAGGCGGTTTAAAGGGGGTATCAGGGACTGGGTATAGAATTAGGGGTTTAACGGGGATATCAGGGAAAGGGTATGGAATGGGGTGGTTTACAGGGGATATCAGGGACTGGGTATAGAATGGGGTGGTTTAAAGGGGGTATCAGGGACTGGGTATAGAATGGTGGGGTTTAAAGGGGGTGTCATGGACTGCGTATAGAATGGAGGGGTTTAATGTGGGTATCAGGGAATGGGTATAGAATGGGGTGGTTTAAAGGGGGCATCAGTGACTGGGTATAGAATGGGGTGGTTTAAAAGGGGTATCAGGGACTGGGTATAGAATGGGGCGGTTTAAAGGGGGTATCAGGGAATTGGCATTGAATGGGGCAGTTTAAAGGGGGTGTTAGGGACTGGGAATAGAATGGGGAGGTTTAAAGAGGTATCAGGACAGGGTGTAGAATGGGGGGGCTGAAAGGGGGGTAGCAGGGACTGGGTATAGAATGAGGTGGTTTAAAGGGGGTATCAGGGACTGGGTAAAGAATGGGGTGGTTTAAAGGGGGTATCAGGGACTGGGTATAGAATGGTGGGATTTAAAGGGGGTGTCAGGGACTGGGTATAGAATGAGGCGGTTTAAAGGGGGTATCAGGGACTGTGTATAGAATGGGGTGGCTTAAAGGGGGTATCACGGACTGGGTAAAGAATGGGGTGGTTTAAAGGGGGTATCAGGTACTGTGTATAGAATGGGTGGTTTAAAGGGGTTATCAGGGACTGGGTATAGAATGGGGCGGTTTAAAGGGGGTATCAGGGAATTGGCATTGAATGAGGCAGTTTAAAGGGTGTGTTAGGGACTGGGTATAGAATGGGGAGGTTTAAAGAGGTATCAGGACAGGGTGTAGAATGGGGGGGCTGAAAGGGGGGTATCAGGGACTGGGTATAGAATGAGGTGGTTTAAAGGGGGTATCAGGGACTGGGTAAAGAATGGGGTGGTTTAAAGGGGGTATCAGGGACTGGGTATAGAATGGTGTGGTTTAAAAGTAGTATTAGGGACTGGGTATAGAATGGGGTGGTTTAAAAGGGATATCAGGGTCTTGGTATAGAATGAGGCGGTTTAAAGGGGGTATCAAGGACTGGGTATAGAATTAGGGGTTTAACAGGGATATCAGGGAAAGGGTATAGAATGGGGTGGTTTACAGGGGATATCAGGGACTGGGTATAGAATGGGGTGGTTTAAAGGGGGTATCACGGACTGGGTAAAGAATGGGGGGGTTTAAAGGGGGTATCAGGTACTGTGTATAGAATGGGTGGTTTAAAGGGGTTATCAGGGACTGGGTATAGAATGAGGTGGTGTAAAGTGGGTATCAGGGACTGGGTATAGAATGGGGCGGTTTAAAGGGGGTATCAGGGAATTGGCATTGAATGAGGCAGTTTAAAGGGTGTGTTAGGGACTGGGTATAGAATGGGGAGGTTTAAAGAGGTATCAGGACAGGGTGTAGAATGGGGGGGCTGAAAGGGGGTATCAGGGACTGGGTATAGTATGCTGTGGTTTAAAAGTAGTATCAGGGACTGGGTATAGAATGGGGTGGTTTAAAAGGGATATCAGGGTCTTGGTATAGAATGAGGCGGTTTAAAGGGGGTATCAGGGACTGGGTATAGAATTAGTGGTTTAACGGGGATATCAGGGAAAGGGTATAGAATGGGGTGGTTTACAGGGGATATCACGGACTGGGTATAGAATGGTGGGGTTTAAAGAGGGTGTCATGGACTGCGTATAGAATGGAGGGGTTTAAAGTGGGTATCAGGGAATGGGTATAGAATGGGGTGGTTTAAAGGGGGTATCAGTGACTGGGTATAGAATGGGGTGGTTTAAAGGGGGTATCAGTGACTGGGTATAGAATGGGGTGGTTTAAAAGGGGTATCAGGGACTTGGTATAGAATGGGGCAGTTTAAAGGGGGTATCAGGGACTGGGTATAGAATGGGGGGGTGTAAAGGGGGTATCAGGGAATTAGCATTGAATGAGGCAGTTTAAAGGGGGTGTTAGGGACTGGGTATAGAATGGGGAGGTTTAAAGAGGTATCAGGACAGGGTGTAGAATGGGGGGGCTGAAAGGGGGGTATCAGGGACTGGGTATAGAATGAGGTGGTTTAAAGGGGGTATCAGGGACTGAGTAAAGAATGGGGTGGTTTAAAGGGGGTATCAGGGACTGGGTATAGAATGGTGTGGTTTAAAAGTAGTATTAGGGACTGGGTATAGAATGGGGTGGTTTAAAAGGGATATCAGGGTCTTGGTATAGAATGAGGCGGTTTAAAGGGGGTATCAGGGACTGGGTATAGAATTAGGGGTTTAACAGGGATATCAGGGAAAGGGTATAGAATGGGGTGGTTTACTGGGGATATCAGGGACTGGGTATAGAATGGGGTGGTTTAAAGGGGGAATCAGGGACTGGGTATAGAATGGTGGGGTTTAAAGGGGGTGTCATGGACTGCGTATAGAATGGAGGGGTTTAAAGTGGGTATCAGGGAATGGGTATAGAATGGGGTGGTTTAAAGGGGGTGTCAGGGACTGGGTATAGAATGGGGGCAGTTAAAAGCGGTATCAGAGTCTGGGTATAGAATGGGGGGGTTCAAAGTGAGTGTCAGGGACTGGGTATAGAATGGGGTGGTTTTAAGGGGGTGTCAGGGCCTGAGTATAGAATGGGGGCAGTTAAAAGGGGTATCAGGGACTGGGTATAGAATGGGGGTTTAAAGGGGTATCAGGGACTGGGTATTGAATGGGGTGGTTTAATGGTGTATCAGGGACTGGGTATGGAATGGGGTGGTTTAAAAGTGGTATCAGTGTCTTGGTATATAATGAGGCGGTTTAAAGGGGTTATCAGGGACTGGGTATAGAATGGGGTGGTTTAAAGGGGGTATTAGCGACAGGGTATAGAATGGACGGGTTTAAAGGAAGTATCAGGGACTGTGTATAGAATGGGCTGATTGAAAGGGGGTGTCAGGTACTGTGTGTAGAATGGGGGGTTTTAAGGGGTTATCAGGGACTTGGTATAGAATGGGGTGGTTTAAAAGGGGTATCAGGCCCTGGAATAGAATGGAGGGGTTTAAAGCGGGTGTCATGGACTGGGTATAGAATGGTGGGGTTTAAAGGGGGTGTCAGTGACTGGATATAGAATGGGGGGTTTAAAGGGGTTATCAGGGACTGGATATAGAATGGGGTGGTGTGAAGGGGGAATCAGGGACTGGGTATAGAATGGTGGGATTTAAAGTGGGTGTCAGGGACTGTGTATAGAATTGGGGGTTTAAAGGGGTTATGATGGACTGGGTATAGATTGGGATGGTTTAAAGGGGGTATCAGGGACTGGGTATAGAATGGGGGGTTTAAAGGGGGTATCAGGGACTGGGTATAGAATGGGGAGGTTTAAAGAGGTATCAGGACAGGGTGCAGAATGGGGGGTCTGAAAGGGGGTATCAGGGAATGGGTATAGAATGAGGTGGTTTAAAGGGGGTATCAGGGACTGGGTATAGTATGGTGTGGTTTAAAAGTAGTATCAGGGACTGGGTATAGAATGGGGTGGTTTAAAAGGGATATCAGGGTCTTGGTATAGAATGAGGCGGTTTAAAGGGTGTATCAGGGACTGGGTATAGAATGGTGGGGTTTAAAGGGGGTGTCATGGACTGCGTATAGAATGGAGGGGTTTACAGGGGATATCAGGGACTGGGTATAGAATGGGGTGGTTTAAAGGGTGTATCAGGGACTGGGTATAGAATGGTGGGGTTTAAAGGGGATGTCATGGACTGCATATAGAATGGAGGGGTTTAAAGTGGGTATCAGGGAATGGGTATAGAATGGAGTGGTTTAAAGGGGGTATCAGTGACTGGGTATAGAATGGGGTGGTTTAAAAGGGGTATCAGTGACTGGGTATAGAATGGGGTGGTTTAAAAGGGGTATCAGGGACTGGGTATAGAATGGGGCGGTTTAAAGGGGGTATCAGGGAATTGGCATTGAATGAGGCAGTTTAAAGGGGGTGTTAGGGACTGGGTACAGAATGGGGAGGTTTAAAGAGGTATCAGGACAGGGTGTAGAATGGGGGGGCTGAAAGGGGGGTATCAGGGACTGGGTATAGAATGAGGTGGTTTAAAGGGGGTATCAGGGACTGGGTAAAGAATGGGGTGGTTTAAAGGGGGTATCAGGGACTGGGTATAGAATGGTGTGGTTTAAAAGTAGTATCAGGGACTGGGTATAGAATGGGGTGGTTTAAAAGGGATATCAGGGTCTTGGTATAGAATGAGGCGGTTTAAAGGGGGTATCAGGGACTGGGTATAGAATTAGTGGTTTAACGGGGATATCAGGGAAAGGGTATAGAATGGGGTGGTTTACAGGGGATATCAGGGACTGGGTATAGAATGGGGTGGTTTAAAGGGGGTATCAGGGACTGCGTATAGAATGGAGGGGTTTAAAGGGGGTGTCATGGACTGCGTATAGAATGGAGGGGTTTAAAGTGGGTATCAGGGAATGGGTATGGAATGGGGTGGTTTAAAGGGGGTATCAGTGACTGGGTATAGAATGGGGTGGTTTAAAAGGGGTATCAGGGACTGGGTATAGAATGGGGCGGTTTAAAGGGGGTATCAGGGAATTGGCATTGAATGAGGCAGTTTAAAGGGGGTGTTAGGGACTGGGTACAGAATGGGGAGGTTTAAAGAGGTAACAGGACAGGGTGTAGAATGGGGGGGCTGAAAGGGGGGTATCAGGGACTGGGTATAGAATGAGGTGGTTTAAAGGGGGTATCAGGGACTGGGTAAAGAATGGGGTGGTTTAAAGGGGGTATCAGGGACTGGGTATAGAATGAGGTGGTTTAAAGGGGGTATCAGGGACTGTGTATAGAATGGTGGGGTTTAAATGGGGTGTCATGGACTGCGTATAGAATGGAGGGGTTTAAAGTGGGTATCAGGGAATGGGTATAGAATGGGGTGTTTTAAAGGGGGTATCAGTGACTGGGTATAGAATGGGGTGGTTTAAAAGGGGTATCAGGGACTGGGTATAGAATGTGTGGTTTAAAAGTAGTATCAGGGACTGGGTATAGAATGGGGTGGTTTAAAGGGGGAATCACGGACTGGGTATAGAATGGTGGGGTTTAAAGGGGGTGTCATGGACTGCGTATAGAATGGAGGGGTTTAAAGTGGGTATCAGGGACTGGGTATAGAATGAGGTGGTGTAAAGGGGGTATCAGGGACTGGGTATAGAATGGGGCGGTTTAAAATTAGTATCAGGGACTGGGTATAGAATGGGGTGGTTTCAAGGGTGAATCAGGGACTGGGTATAGAATGGCGGGGTTTAAAGGGGGTGTCATGGACTGTGCATAGAATGGAGGGATTTAAAGTGGGTATCAAGGAATGGGTATAGAATGGGGTGGTTTAATGGGGGTGTCAGGGACTGGGAATAGAATGGGGGCGGTTAAAAGCGGTATCAGAGTCTGGGTATAGAATGGGGGGGTTTAAAGGGAGTGTCAAGGCCTGAGTATAGAATGGGGGCAGTTAAAAGGGATATCAGCGACTGGGTATAGAATGGGGGAGTTAAAGGGGTATCAGGGACTGGGTATTGAATGGGACGGTTTAATGGTGTATCAGGGACTGGGTATAGTATGGTGTGGTTTAAAAGTGGTATCAGGGACTGGGTATAGAATGGTGTGGTTTAAAAGGGGTATCAGGGACTGGGCGTAGAATGAGGTGGTGTAAAGGGGGTATCAGGGACTGGGTATAGAATGGGGAGGTTTAAAGGGGGTTATCAGGGACTGGGTATAGAATGGGCTGGTTGAAAGTGGGTGTCCGGGACTGGGTATAGAATGGGTGGTTTAAAGGGGTTATCAGGGACTGGGTATAGAATGGGGTGGTTTAAAGGGGGTATCAGGGACAGGGTATAGAATGGGGTGGTTTAAAAGGGGTATCAGGGACTGGTTATAGAATGGAGGGTTTTAAAGGGGGTGTCAGGGACTTGGTATAGAATGGGGGGAGTTAAGGGGGTGTCAGGGACTGGGTATAGAATGGGGGGTTTAAAGGGGGTATCAGGGAATTGGCATAGAATGAGGCAGTTTAAAGGGGGTGTTAGGGACTGGGTATAGAATGGGGAGGTTTATAGAGGTATCAGGACAGGGTATAAAATGGGGGTTTGAAATTGGGTATCAGGGACTGGGTATAGAATGGGGGGCTTTTAAAGCAGTTATCAGGGAATTGGCATAAAATGAGGCAATTAAAAGGCGTATCAGGGACTGGGTATAGAATTGTGGGTTTAAATGGGTATCAGGGACTGGGTATAGAATGGGATGATTTAAAGGGGTATCAGGAACTGGGTATAGAATGGGGTGGTTTAAAGTGGGTATCACGGACTGCGTATAGAATGTGGGGGTCTAAAGGAGGTATCAGGGACTTGATATAGAATGGGCCGGTCTAAAGGGGGTATCAGGGACTTGGTATAGCATGGGGGTGGTTAAAAGCGGTATCAGAGTCTGGGTATAGAATGGGGGAGTTAAAGGGGTATCAGGGACTGGGTATTGAATGGGGTGGTTTAATGGTGTATCAGGGACTGGGAATAGTATGGGGTGGTTTAAAAGTGGTATCAGGGACTGGGCGTAGAATGGGGTGGTTTAAAAGGGGTATCAGGGACTGGGCGTAGAATGTGGTAATGTAAAGGGGGTATCAGGGACTGGGTATAGAATGGGGCAGTTTAAAGGGGGTATCAGGGAATTGGCATAGAATGAGGCAGTTTAAAGGGTGTGTTAGGGACTGGGTATAGAATGGGGTGGTTTAAAGGGGGAATCAGGGACTGGGTATAGAATGGGGTGGTTTAAAGGGGGAATCACGGACTGGGTATAGAATGGTGGGGTTTAAAGGGGGTGTCATGGACTGCGTATAGAATGGAGGGGTTTAAAGTGGGTATCAGGGACTGGGTATAGAATGAGGTGGTGTAAAGGGGGTATCAGGGACTGGGTATAGAATGGGGTGGTTTAAAATTAGTATCAGGGACTGGGTATAGAATGGGGTGGTTTCAAGGGTGAATCAGGGACTGGGTATAGAATGGCGGGGTTTAAAGGGGGTGTCATGGACTGTGCATAGAATGGAGGGATTTAAAGTGGGTATCAAGGAATGGGTATAGAATGGGGTGGTTTAATGGGGGTGTCAGGGACTGGGAATAGAATGGGGGCGGTTAAAAGCGGTATCAGAGTCTGGGTATAGAATGGGGGGGTTTAAAGGGAGTGTCAAGGCCTGAGTATAGAATGGGGGCAGTTAAAAGGGATATCAGCGACTGGGTATAGAATGGGGGAGTTAAAGGGGTATCAGGGACTGGGTATTGAATGGGATGGTTTAATGGTGTATCAGGGACTGGGTATAGTATGGTGTGGTTTAAAAGTGGTATCAGGGACTGGGTATAGAATGGTGTGGTTTAAAAGGGGTATCAGGGACTGGGCGTAGAATGAGGTGGTGTAAATGGGGTATCAGGGACTGGGTATAGAATGGGGAGGTTTAAAGGGGGTTATCAGGGACTGGGTATAGAATGGGGTGGTTTAAAGGGGGTATCAGGGACAGGGTATAGAATGGGGTGGTTTAAAAGGGGTATCAGGGACTGGTTATAGAATGGAGGGTTTTAAAGGGGGTGTCAGGGACTTGGTATAGAATGGGGTGATTTAAAGGGGGTATCAGGGACAGGGTATAGAATGGTGTGGTTTAAAAGGGATATCAGGGACTGGGTATAGAATGGAGGGTTTTAAAGGGGGTGTCAGGGACTTGGTATAGAATGGGGGGAGTTAAGGGGGTGTCAGGGACTGGGTATAGAATGGGGGGTTTAAAGGGGGTATCAGGGAATTGGCATAGAATGAGGCAGTTTAAAGGGGGTGTTAGGGACTGGGTATAGAATGGGGAGGTTTATAGAGGTATCAGGACAGGGTATAAAATGGGGGTTTGAAATTGGGTATCAGGGACTGGGTATAGAATGGCTTTTAAAGCAGTTATCAGGGAATTGGCATAAAATGAGGCAATTAAAAGGCGTATCAGGGACTGGGTATAGAATTGTGGGTTTAAATGGGTATCAGGGACTGGGTATAGAATGGGATGATTTAAAGGGGTATCAGGAACTGGGTATAGAATGGGGTGGTTTAAAGTGGGTATCACGGACTGCGTATAGAATGTGGGGGTCTAAAGGAGGTATCAGGGACTTGATATAGAATGGGCCGGTCTAAAGGGGGTATCAGGGACTTGGTATAGCATGGGGGTGGTTAAAAGCGGTATCAGAGTCTGGGTATAGAATGGGGGAGTTAAAGGGGTATCAGGGACTGGGTATTGAATGGGGTGGTTTAATGGTGTATCAGGGACTGGGAATAGTATGGGGTGGTTTAAAAGTGGTATCAGGGACTGGGCGTAGAATGGGGTGGTTTAAAAGGGGTATCAGGGACTGGGCGTAGAATGTGGTAATGTAAAGGGGGTATCAGGGACTGGGTATAGAATGGGGCAGTTTAAAGGGGGTATCAGGGAATTGGCATAGAATGAGGCAGTTTAAAGGGGGTGTTAGGGACTGGGTATAGAATGGGGAGGTTTAAAGAGGTATCAGGACAGGGTGTAGAATGGGGGGGCTGAAAGGGGGTATCAGGGAATTGGCATAGAATGAGGCAGTTTAAAGGGAGTGTCATGGACTGTGTATAGAATGGGGTGGTTTAAAGGGGGTATCAGGGACAGGGTATAGAATGGGGTGGTTTAAAGGGGGTATCAGGGACTGAGTATAGAATGGGGGGTTTAAAGGGGGTATCAGGGAATTGGCATAGAATGAGGCAGTTTAAAGGGTGTGTTGGGACTGGGTATAGAATGGGGAGGTTTAAAGAGGTATCAGGACAGGGTATAAAATGGGGGTTTGAAATTGGGTATCAGGGACTGGGTATAGAATGGGGGGCTTTTAAAGCAGGTATCAGGGAATTGGCATAAAATGAGGCAGTTTAAAAGGCGTATCAGGGACTGGGTATAGAATGGGATGGTTTAAATGGGTATCAGGAACTGGGTATAGAATGGAGTGGTTTAAAGCGGGTATCAGGGACTGGGTATAGAATGGGGTGGTTTAAAGGGGGTATCAGGGACAGGGTATAGAATGGAGGGTTTTAAAGGGGGTGTCAGGGATTTGGTATAGAATGGCTGGAGTTAAAGGGGGTGTCAGGGACTGGGTATAGAATGGGGTGGTTTAAAGTGGGTATCATGGACTGCGTATAGAATGGGGGGTCTAAAGGAGGTATCAGGGACTTGTTATAGAATGGGACGGTTTAAAGGGGGGTATCAGGGATTTGGTATAGAATGAGGCGGTTTGAAGGGGGTATCAGGGACTGGGTTTAGAATGGGGTGTTTAAAGGGGGTATCAGGGACTGGATATAGAATGGGGTGGTTTAAAGGGGGTGTCAGGGTCTTGGTATAGAATGGGGGTTTAATGGGGTTTTCAGGGACTGGGTATGGAATGGGGTGGTTTAAAGGGGGTATTAGGGACTGAGTATTGAATGGTGTGGTTTAAAGGGGCTATCAGGGACTGGGTATAGAATGGAGGGGTTTAAAGGGGGTATCGATACTGGGTATGGAATGGGGTGGTTTGAAAGGGGTGTTATGGACTGGGTATAGAATGGGGGGGTTTAAAGGGGGTATCAGGCACTGGCTATAGAATGGGAGGGTTTAAAGGGGTTATCAGGGACTGGGTATAGAATGGGGTGGTTTAAAGGGGGTATCAGGGACTCGGTATAGAATGGGCCGGTTTAAAGGGGTTATCAGGGACTGGGTATAGAATGGGGTGGTTTAAAGGGTTGTCAGGGACTTAGTCTAGAATGGGGGCAGTTAAAAGGGGTATCAGGGACTGGGTACAGAATGGGTGGGTTAAAGGGGTGTCAGGGACTGGCTATAGAATGGGGTGGTTTAATGGGGTATCAGGGACAGGGTATAGAATGGGGTGGTTTAAAAGGGGTATCAGGGACTGTGTATAGAATGGAGGGTTTTAAAGCGGGTGTCAGGGACTTGGTATAGAATGGGGGGAGTTAAGGGGGTGTCAGGGACTGGGTATAGAATGGGGTGGTTTAAAGGGGGTATCCGGGACAGGGTATAGAATGGGTGGTTTAAAAGGGGTGTCAGGGTCTTGGTATAGAATGAGGCAGATTAAAGGGAGTATCAGGGACTGGGTATAGAATGGGCTGGTTTAAAGGGGGTGTCATGGACTTCGTATAGAACGGGAGGGGTTTAAAGGGGGGGTTTGGGGCTGGGTATAGAATGGTGTGGTTCAAAGGAGGTGTCAGGGACTGAGTATAGAATGGGGGCAGTTAAAAGGGGGTATCAGGGACTGGGTATAGAATGGGGGGTGTTAAAAGGGTATCAGGGACTGCGTATAGAATGGGGGGTGTTAAAAGGGTATCAGGGACTGGGTATAGAATGGGGGTTTAAAGGGGATATCAGGGACTGGGCATAGAATGGGATGGTTTAAAGGGGGTATCAGGGACTGGGTATAGAATTGGGTGGTTTAAAGAGGGTATCAGGGACTGGGTATAGAATGGGCTGGTTTAAAGGTGGTGTCATGGACTTTGTGTGGAACGGGGGAGTTTAAAGGGGGTGTTTGGGGCTGGGTATAGAAGGGGGAGGTTGAAAGAGGGTATCAGGGACTGGGTATAGAATGGGGTGGTTTAAAAGGGGTATCAGGGACTGGGTATAGAATGGGGGGTATCAGGGACTGGGCTTAGAATGGGGTAGTTTAATGGGGTATCAGTGACTGGGTATAGAATGGAGGGGTTTAAAGTGGTATCCAGGGCGGGGTATAAAATGTGAGTTTAAAGGGGTCATCAGGGTCTGGGTATAGAATGAGGGGGTTGAAAGGGGGTATCAGGGACTAGGTATGGAATGGGTGGTTTAAAGGGGGTATCAGGGACTGGGTATAGAATGGGGTGGTTTAAAGTGGGTATCAGGGACTGGGTATAGAATGGGGTGGTTTAAAGGGGGTATCAGGGACTGGGTATAGAATCGGGGGTTTAAAGTGGGATATCAGGAACTGGGTATAGAATGGGAGCCGTTTAAAGGGGTTATCAGGGACTGGGTATAGAATGGGGGCAGTTAAAAGGGCTATCTGGGATGGGGTATAGAATGGGGGGGTTAAAGGGGGTGTCAGGGACTGGGTAAAGAATGGGGTGGTTTAAAGAGGGTTATCAGGGACTGGGTATAGAATGGGGTGGTTTAAAGTGGGTATCAGGGACTGGGTATAGAATGGAGGCAGTTAAAAGGGGTATCAGGGACTGGGTATAGAATGGGGGGTTAAAGGGGTATCAGGGACTGAGTATTGACTGGTGTGTTTTAAAGGGGCTATCAGGGACTGGGTATAGAATGGAGGGGTTTAAAGGGGTTGAAATCTTCGAGGAGAAAGTGAGGTCTGCAGATGCTGGAGATCAAAGTTGAAACTTTATTGCTGGAACAGCACAGCAGGTCAGGCAGCATCCAGGGAACAGGAGATTCGACGTTTCGGGCACAGGCCCTTCTTCAGGAATGAGCAGAGAGTGTTCAGCAGGAGAAGATAAAAGGTAGGGAGGAGGGACTTGGAGGAGGGGCGTTGGAAATGTGATAGGTGGAAAGAGGTCAAGGTGAGGGTGATAGGTCGGAGTAGGATGGAGGCGGAGAGGTCAAGAAGAAGACTGCAGGTCAGGAAGGCGGTGCCGGGCTGGAGGGATCCGGCTGAGACAAGGTGGGGGGAGGGGGGATGAAGAAACTGGTGAAGTCCAAGTTCATCCCCTGTGGTTGGAGGGTTCCCAGTCGGAAGATAAGACGCTCCTCCTTCGACCGTCGGGTTGTTGTGGTTTGGCGGTGGATGAGTCCAATGACCTGCATATCCTCGGTGGAGTGGGAGGGGGAGTTGAAATGCTGTGCTACAGGTTGGTTGGGTTGGTTCGTCCGGGTGGCCCAGAGGTGCTCTCTGAATCGCTCCGCAAGTAGGCGGCCTGTCTCCCCAATATAGAGGAGGCCACACCGGCTGCAGCGGATGCAGTAGATGATGTGGGTGGAGGTGCAGGTGAATCTGTGGCGGATATGGAAGTTTCCTTTGGGGCCTTGGAGAGAAGTGAGGGGGGAGGTGTGGGCGCAAGTGTTGCACCTCCTGCGGTTGCAAGGGAAGGTGCCGGGAGTGGAGGTTGGGTCGGTGGGGGGTGTGGATCTGACAAGGGAGTCACGGAGGGAGTGGTCTCTACGGAAAGCTGATAGGGGAGGGGAGGGAAATATATCCTTGGTGCTGGGGTCTGTTTGGAGGTGGCGGAAGTGACGGCGGATGATGCGCTGTACATGGAGATTGGTGGGGTGGTAGGTGAGGACCAGTGGGGTTCTGTCCTGGTGGCGGTTGGAGGGGCGGGGCTCAAGGGCGGAGGAGCGGGAAGTGGAGGAGATGCGGTGGAGGGCACCGTCGACCACGTCGGGGGGGAAATTGCGGTCCTTGAAGAAGGAGGCCATCTGTGTTGTACGTATTTTGAACTGGTCCTCCTGGGAGCAGATGCGGCGGAGACGAAGGAATTGGGAGAATGGGATGGCGTTTTTACAGGGGGCAGGATGGGAGGAGGTGTAGTCCAGGTAGCTGTGGGAGTCGGTTGGTTTGTAGTAGATGTCCGTGTTGATTTGGTCGCCTGAGATAGAAACAGAAAGGTCTAGGAAGGGGAGGGAGGAGTCCGAGACTGTCCAGGTGAATTTGAGGTTGGGGTGGAAGGTGTTAGTGTAGTGGATGAACTGTTCAACCTCCTCGTGGGAGCACGAGGTAGCGCCGATACAGTCATCAATGTAGCGAAAGAAAAGATGGGGGGTGGGGCCAGTGTAGTTGCGGAAGATGGATTGTTCCACATACCCTACGAAGAGGCAGGCATAGCTGGGGCCCATGCGGGTGCCCATGGCTACTCTTTTGTTTGGAGAAAGTGGGAGGATTGGAAAGAAAAGTTGTTCAGGGTGAGGACCAGTTCGGTCAGTCGAAGGAGGGTGTCGGTGGAAGGGTACTGGGTGGTACGGCGGGAAAGGAAGAAGCGGAGGGCTTTGAGTCCTTCGTGATGGGGGATGGAGGTGTACAGGGACTGGATGTCCATGCTGAAGATGAGGCGTTGGGGACCGGGGAAGCGGAAATCCTGGAGGAGGTGGAGGGCATGGGTGGTGCCCGAACGTAAGTGGGGAGTTCTTGGACTAATGGGGACAGGACCGTGTCGAGGTATGCCGAGATGAGTTCGGTTGGGCAGGAGCAGGCTGAGACGATGGGTCGTCCGGGGCAGTCAGGTTTGTGGATTTTGGGCAGGAGGTAGAAACGGGCGGTGCGGGGTTGTGGGACTATGAGGTTGGAGGCGGTGGATGGGAGGTCCCCTGAGGTGATGAGGTTATGGACAGTCTGGGAGATGATGGTTTGGTGGTGGGGGGTGGGGTCATGGTCAAGGGGACGGTAGGAGGAGGTATCTGCGAGCTGGCATTTGGCCTCAGCGGTGTAAAGGTCAGTGCGCCAAACTACTACCGCGCCTCCCTTGTCTGCTGGTTTGATGGTGAGGTTGGGATTGGAACGGAGGGAGTGGAGGGCTGCGCGTTCCGAGGGTGAGAGGTTGGAGTGGGTGGGGGGAGTGTGGGAGTTCAGGTGGCGGTTAATATCGCGGCGGCAGTTTGCTATGAAGAGGTCGAGGGCAGGTAGGAGGCCAGCACGGGGTGCCCAGGTGGGTGGGGTGTGTTGGAGGTGGGAGAAGGGGTCGTCAGAGGGTGGGCGAGAGTCTTGGTTAAAGAAGTAGGCACGGAGGCGAAGGCGGCGGAAGAATTGTTCGGTGTCACTCCGTGTATTGAATTCATTAACCCGACAACGTGTGGGAACGAAGGTGAGACCTCTGCTGAGGACTGATCTTTCATCCTCAGTGAGGGGCAAGTCTGGAGGGATGGTGAACACACGGCAGGGCGGGGAGCTAGGACCTGGTGTGGGACTGGAGCTGGGTGTGGGGGCGGGGTTAGGCCTGGGGGCGGAACGCGGCGTGGGGGCGGAGTTAGGCGCGGTGACGGAACAGAATTGGGTGGTTTAAAGAGGGTATCAGGGACTGGGTATAGAATGGGGGGTATCAGGGACTGGGCTTAGAATGGGGTAGTTTAATGGGGTATCAGTGACTGGGTATAGAATGGAGGGGTTTAAAGTGGTATCCAGGGCGGGGTATAGAATGTGAGTTTAAAGGGGTTATCAGGGTCTGGGTATAGAATGAGGGGGTTGAAAGGGGGTATCAGGGACTAGGTATGGAATGGGTGGTTTAAAAGGGGTATCAGGGACTGGGTATAGAATGGGGGGTTAAAGGGGTATCAGGGACTGTGTATAGAATGGAGTGGTTTAAAGGGGGTATCAGGGACTGGGTATAGAATCGGGGGTTTAAAGTGGGATATCAGGAACTGGGTATAGAATGGGAGCCGTTTAAAGGGGTTATCAGGGACTGGGTATAGAATGGGGGGTTAAAGGGGTATCAGGAACTGGGTATGGAATGGGGTGGTTTAAAGGGGGTATCAGGGACTGGGTATAGAATCGGGGGTTTAAAGTGGGATATCAGGAACTGGGTATAGAATGGGAGCCGTTTAAAGGGGTTATCAGGGACTGGGTATAGAATGGGGCAGTTAAAAGGGCTATCTGGGATGGGGTATAGAATGGGGGGGTTAAAGGGGGTGTCAGGGACTGGGTATAGAATGGGGTGGTTTAAAGAGGGTTATCAGGGACTGGGTATAGAATGGGCTGGTTTAAAGGGGGTGTCAGGGATTGAATCTAGAATGGAGGCAGTTAAAAGGGGTATCAGGGACTGGGTATAGAATGGGGGGTTAAAGGGGTATCAGGGACTGAGTATTGACTGGTGTGTTTTAAAGGGGCTATCAGGGACTGGGTATAGAATGGAGGGGTTTAAAGGGTTATCAGGGTCTGGGTATAGAATGGAGGGGTTTAAAGGGGGTATCAGGGACTGGGTATGGAATGGGGTCGTTTAAAAGGGGTGTCATGGAATGGGTATAGAATGGGGGGGTTTAAAGGGGGTATCAGGGACTGGGTATAGAATGTAGGGTTTAAAGGGGTTATCAGGGACTGGGTATAGAATGGAGTGGTTTAAAGGGGGTATCAGGGACTGGGTATAGAATGGGCTGGTTGAAAGTGGGTGTCAGGGATTGAGTCTAGAATGGGGGCAGTTAAAAGGGGTATCAGGGACTGGGTATAGAATGGGGGGTTAAAGGGGTATCAGGGACTGGGTATAGAATGTGGTGGTTTAAAGGGGTTATCAGGGACTGGGTCTAGAATAGGGTGGTTTAATGGGGGTGTCAGGGACTGGGTATAGAATGGGGCAATTAAAAGGGGTATCTGGGACTGGGTATAGAATAGGGGGTTTAAAGGGGGTGTCAGGCACTGGGTATAGAATGGGGTGGTTTCAAGGGGGTGTGAGGGACTGGGTCTAGAATAGGGGCAGTTAAAAGGGGTATCAGGGACTGGGTACAGAATGGGGGGTTAAAGGCATATCAGGGACTGGGCATAGAATAGGTTGGTTTAATGGGTGTCAGGGTCTTGGTGTAGAATGAGGTGGTTTAAAGGATATCAGGGACTGGGTACAGAATGGCTGGTTTAAAGGGGGTGTCATGGACTTCGTATAGAATGGGGGGGTTTGGGACTGAGTATAAAATGGGGGCAATTAAAAGGGGTATCAGGGACTCGGTATAGAATGGGTGGGTTAAAGGTGTATCAGGGATTGGGTATAGAATGGGGTGGTTTAAAGGGGGGTATCAGTGGTGGGCATTGAATGGGGTAGTTTAATGGGGTATCAGGGACTGGGTATAGAATGGGGGGGGGTTTAAAGTGGTATCCGGGACTGGGTATAGAATTGGAGCAGTTTAAAGGGGGTATCAGGGACTGAGTATAGAATGGGGGTTTCAAGGGGTTATCAGGGACTGGGTATAGAATGGGGTGGGTTTAAAGGGGTGTCATGGATAGCGGAGAGAATGGGTGGGGTTTAAAGGGGGTATCAGGGACTGGGTATAGAATGGGAGGGTTTAAAGGGGGTATCAGGGACTGGGTATAAAATGGGGGGTTAAAGTGGTTATCAGGGACTGGGCATAGAATGGGGAGGTTTAAATAGGTATCAGGACAGGGTATAGAATAGGGTGGTTTAAAGGGGGTATTAGGGACTGGGTATAGAATGGGGGGTTTAAAGTGGCATCCGGGACTGGGTATAGAATGGGGACAGTTTAAAGGGGGTATCAGGGACTGTGTTTAGAATGGGGAGGTTTAAAGGGAGTATCAGGGACTGGGTATAGAATGGAGGTTTAAAGTAGCCTCCAGGACTGGGTATAGAATGGGGGCAGTTTAAAGGGGGTATCAGGGACTGGGTATAGAATGGGGATTTTAAAGTGGTATCCGTGACTGGGTATAGAATGGGGGCAGTTTAATGGGGGTATCAGGGACTGGGTATAGAATGGGGTGGTTTAAAGGGGATATCAGGGACTGGGTATAAAATGGGGGGGTGTAAAGGGGGTATCAGGGAATTGGCATTGAATGAGGCAGTTTAAAGGGGGTGTTAGGGTCTGGGTATAGAATGGGGAGGTTTAAAGAGGTATCAGGACAGGGTGTAGAATGGGCTTTGAAAGGGGGTATCAGGCACTGGGTATAGAATGGGGGGGGGGTTTAAAGGGGTATGAGGGACTTGGTATTGAATTAGTTCTTTTAGAGGGAGTATCAGGGTGTAAATGAGGCTTGTATTACTGAGAGTTTAGAAGGATGTGAATTATTCTCATAAATACGAAGAAATACTAACGGATTTAGACATGGTTAACACAGGCAGGATGTTCCTGATGACCGGGATCCCAGAAATAGATCCCAGGGTATGGCCATTTGGGACTGAGATCAGGAGAAATGTCTTCAACCAGAAACGGGTGAGCCTGTAGAATTCTCTGTCACAGAAAGTAGTCAGGCCCAAAAGATTGAAGGGGCGGCATGGTGGCTCAGTTGTTAGCACTGCTACCTCACAGCACCTGGGTGCCAGGTTCGATTCCAGTCATGGGCGACTGACTGTGTGGAATTTGCACATTTTCCCTGTGTCTGCGTGGGTTTCCTCCGGGTGCTCTGGTTTCCTCCCACACTCCAAAGATGTGCAGGTCAGGTGAATTGGCCATGTTAAATTTCCCACAGTGTTTAGGAATGTGTAGGTTACGTGCATTAGTTTGGGGTAAATGTAGAGTAGTAGGGGGATGAGTCTGGGTGAGTTACCCTTCGGAGGATCAGTGTAGACATGTTGGGCTGAAGGGCCTGTTTCCACACTGTAGGGATTCTAAGTTATCTAATCTACGGAATTCATTGCCTTAGAAGGCTGTGGAGGCCTGGACATTTAAGACTGACATAGATAGGTTCTTGAGTATAAAGGGGATCAAGAGTTACAGGGAGAAAGTGGGAGGATAGAGTTGAGAAACTTATCAGCCATGATTGAATAGCGGGAGCAGACTCAATGGGCTCAATGGCTCAATTTCTACACCTATGTCTTATGGTCTGATGGAGAGAGATTTGATGGAGGTTATCAGGGACAGAGAGGGAAATGAGAGGGAGTTGATGAAGGGTTATCAGAAACAGAGAGGAAAATGAGAGGGATTTGAAGGTGAGGAATGGAGTGATGGTGATTCTAGTGACTGCAATGGGATAATAGCCTCTCTCATTACAGATGCTCATTGCCTGTCACTTGTGTGGAGTGATGCTGTTGCTCCTTTATCAAGGTAATTCTGTCCTTTTTTCGAGAGAAAGGCAAAGGACTGAAGTGTCTGAACAGGCTACTTTGGAAATGGCTAACAGACACTGCCTAAGTCAACAATCAGAAAAGGTTTTCAAGTTTGTTTTAATACAATAAAAGGGGAGTGGCCGGTGTTTCCAGTTTGGGGTTAGTTTTAGCTGGGGACCCAAAGAAAGAGCTCCACTCTGATCCTCTCTATCTCTGATATCGCTCTCCTGTAAGAACCTGTGTTTGAATTTACCTTGATGCCAAGGGGCTGTTTATGGGGTATTGCAGGAAATTGGAACAGCTCTTCGTTAAGTTGCGTTTTTGTGTTGGTTGGATTTTCAAATAGTTATGTTATTCTTAAATTGGGTTTTCTTTTGTTCATGTGTAAATAAATTCTGTTTTGTTTAAAACCGAGTGGTTGGACCAACAGCATCACTCTTTTAATACCCACCTTTCATCTGGTTAAAACAACTAGAGAAGGTAGGCTCTGAGCTACCTTCATAAAATGTTTTGAGGGGGTCTGGCCTGGTCCATAACAGATTAGGAGCTCTTTGCAGGATTTGTTCTATCGTTCGGATTTGGGATTTGGGTTGTCAGACTCAAAGGTAGCGACAGTTAGTGTTAATGTCTTTTGTTCTGGGTGTTGCTTTCAGTTGCTTGAAACAGTGTTTGGAACAATAATGGCTCATTCAGTCACTAAAAGTTTTCTTGGGGTGGAAGAAGTGACTTTTGGGGTTTGACAAAAGGTATGCAAGGAAAAGCTGCTGGAATTGGCAGACTGGAGTTGGACTTACTTTGTCCGTAAGAAAAGGAGAGATTATAGCAATAGGTCTGCATTTAAATTTGCTGAAAATGCCATCGGAATCTTTGGCGATGACGAAAATTCAATTGAGAAAGAAGCAGCTTGAGTTAGAGGCAAAGGAAAAAGAAAGAGAAAAAGAAATGACACTGTTTGAATTATGATAAAAAAAAAAGGCCCAAGCAGAGAGAAAAAAGGATAGAATAGGCTTGTCAAAGGAGCAGTATCATCCCAGTGGCTTGAATTCTCCAAGAGAGTATGGAGGCGAATTTCAGGACAATAATACTTGCCCTGTGCTATCCTGACCCCGATTCTCTGTTGCTCCCCTCTTTAGGCTATTTATCAGGGCGACCATCATCATGATGCACATCCCTACAATGTCTCAGCTCATCATGTTGTCCACCCTTTCTACTCCAAGTCGAAAAGTTACCTCACCATCCAGAAATGTCAGCAGAAACTGGCCTGTGATTCCGAGCTGCATGTGGGAGTCCATTACATTATCCGGGGTATGGCTGCTGAGGTGGACAATGACCTGGTTGTGTTCTATCTGGTAAGGAGATGTCTAAGTGCCTTAACACTGCTCTCATTCCCTGTACACACCCTCCCCAGTTATCCACATGCCCCAATATCCTGTACTGTGCACCTGTAACCGCCCTTCCCACCACGATACCCAAATCCCTCCATATGGATTATTAACTCTCTCTGTTTCTGTCTCGCTGTCTTTCTCCAGGTCATGGCGAGGGGAGTGATTGTGAACATGAACTCGAAAACCATCTCCATCAAAGGTTCTGAAGGTTTGAGTCATAACTCACTCGATGTGTGAGAGACAGAGAAAGAATGAGAGGGATAGAGACAGAGAGACTAATCACTGCCCTTTGTCTTCCCATGGCATTGTTGTCACTGAACATTCCCCCACCTCTCCCCTCTCCACCCCCACCCCCAACTATCCTGAGGCTTACAATCAACCAGTAAAGTCAACTGGACTTGCCATTTAAATACAGTTGTTGCAACAGAAAGTCAGAGGTCAGGAATCCTGCAGCAAGAAACTCACCTCCTGACTCCAAAGCCTGTCCACCATCTACAAGGCACAAGTCAGGAGTGTGATGGAATACTTTCCAATTGCCTGGAAGGATGTAGCTTAGATTTGTTAGACATGACCCTCTTTTGCAAAGCGCCTTGTGAAGACCCTGAGTTTTCTCAAAATCATTGAATTCTCAGACCTTGAGAAGAATCATGTTCTGCAACAGTCAATTGAATTTTCAGTGTTGCCCTTTATGTTTGATTTCAAATTAAGATTGGCTGCCACGCTGGTATCCTTTATCCATTTCTGCTTGTAATCTTCATTTTCTCTTTAATATTTCTATCACTTTTACTTACAAAACTATTGTTAAAGTGCCCAAAATGCCGATTTTCCTGCTCCTCGGATGCTGCCTGACTTGCTGTGCTTTTCCAGCGCCACTCTAATCTTGACTATTGTTAAAGTTACTCATAAACTAGCCATTAATTTTGTGTCAGTGTAAAGCTTTCCTTGTTTTTTTTTTGGTCAGTGTTGTTCTTGGGAAATATGTCTGAATTTTCTATTTAACTTCTAAAGGCTATATTATCCCACTGTATAAAATAGGGAATATGATGATTACATAATTGTAGCATTCGCTCTGTCATTCTCACTCTCTTCCTTTGTCCCTCACTGTATTTCTCTCCCTCTCTCTATCTCCCTCCCTACCTCTGTCTGTCTGTCTATGTCTCTGACTCTCTCATTAACCCTCTCTCTGTCTTTCTTCCATTCACTATTTCAGTCTTCCTCTGCCTCCGTCCCTCTACATCACTCTTAATTTCTGTCTCGTCTCTCTCTTCCATTGTCTCTCTCTTTTTCTATTTCTCTCTATCCCTTACTCTGTTTCTCACTTTCCATATTATATCTCATTACCTGTGTCTCTCCCTCTGAATCTTTCTCTCTCCATCATTCTCTTTTTCCATCCATTCCTGCTTCTCTCTTTGTCTTTTTGTCTTCCTTCTCTGTCTCTCTCCTATCTTACTGACTGTCTCACTGCCTCTCTCTTTCTGTCTCCCTCTCCCTGCCTCTTTGTTCCCTCACTCTGTCTGCCTCTTGCTCTCGTGGCCTGTCTTACTCACTTCCTCCCTCCCTTTCCTCTGTTTGTCTGTCTGTCTATCTCCCATTGTCTCACTGTCTCTGCTTGTTTCTATTGGCCTGTCTCACTCCACCTATCTATCTGACTACCTCCTTCTGTCTCTATTTCTGCCTCTTTCTCTTTCCCTCTCCGTGTTAGTTCCTCTACCTCACTCTCTCTGTCACCCTCTGCCTCATTCTCTCTCTGTTTCTGCCCCTAGCTTCAGAAGGACACTTCCAGCTATCCCTCCCTGTCAGTGCTGATCTCTCTCCGATTGCTCGTCTCTTGGTCTTTGCCATTCTTCCTGGTGGAGAAATAACTGGGGACAGTGCAAAATTCCAGGTCTCCCAATGTTTCCAGAACAAGGTAAGAAGTCCTGAAGAAGGGCTTATGCCCGAAACGTCGATTCTCCTGCTCCTTGGATGATGCCTGACCTGCTGCGCTTTTCCAGCAACACATTTTCAGCTCTGATCTCCAGCATCTGCAGCCCTCACTTTCTCCAAGAAGTCCAGGTCTCGATATCTCCCTGCCACATTCCCTCTCACTCTCTATCTGCTCTGCCATATTCTTGCTTCCTAACTCTCACTCTGTAACTGCTCTGTCACACTCCTGTCTGTCACATTCTTTCTCTCCTTGTCTGTCTCCATAAATGCTCTGCCACCATCCTTCTCTCTCTCTCTCTCACCCTCCCTCTGTAATTGCTCTGTCACATGCCCTGTCTTCCACTGTCCCTCCACAACGGCTGTGTCTCACTCCAACTTTCCCACTCTCCCTCCAGAATTGTTCTGTCACGTTTGCGCCCTCCCTCCATAACCATCTGCCATGCTCCCTCTCTCACTCCATAACTGTCCTGCCATATTCCCTCTCTCCCCCCATATCTAGTCTGCCACATTCCCTCTGTCCCAACTCTGTGACATTCCCTCTTTCCCACTCTGTCCATAATTGCTCTGTCACACTCCCTCTCTTGCCCTCTCCTTTCATTTATATTCTCTCCTGTACTCCTATTTGTCTCCATTTCATTCTTTCTCTCTCTCTCTCACTTGCTTTTCTTCTGTTTTCCTTCCTCTTTCGTTCCTTTTCTTCATCTCTCCCTACCTGTGCATTGGAGATTGGAGAAATACAAACACTGTCCCCTTGTTTAGAAAAGTCTGGAAGGGTAATCCCAGCAGTGACAAAGCAGCTGCTTTCACTTCAATGGTGGGGTTCCTTCTGGAGACAATTATCTGAGATATAATTGGGAGTCACATGGACAAATGTGGATTGAACAGTCATCGAGTCACATAGCACAACAGCAGGCAACCCCAACATGTCCATGCCAACCAACAAACATCAAACTACACGAATCCCATTTACCTGAACTTGGTCCATAACTACTGTGGCCTGGCATTTTAAGTGCTCATCCAGTGTTTGTCTCTCAGGCAGCATGGGCCATGTCTCTGCCACCTACTGAGTAATAATTTGTTTTCTCTAATCTCCTCTAAACCATTTTACTCCTTGCCTTAAGCTTACGCCCTCTGGTCCTAGACTTGTTTGCTATTGGATAAAGATTCTCACAATTCACTCTGTGTATGCCTCTCATAATTCTGTCCAGCTCAATCAGATTCCTCACCTCAGCCTGCTGTGCTCCAGGAAAAACAATCCAGCCAATCCACTCTCTCCTCATAAATGAGATTAACCATTCCAGGCTTCATCCTAGTGAATCTCCTCTGCACACTTTCCTGAGCAATCATACGTTTCTGATCATGGAGCACCCAGAATTGCACACTGTATTCCATCTGTGGCCTCCTCCATTTCCTGCACTTCCCGCCTTCGAACCCACTCTCCCAACCACAACAAGGATAGAGTCCCCTTGTCCTCACATTCCACCCCACTAATCTCCAAATCCAGTGTATCATCGTACACCATGTTTGCCACCTACAGTCAGACCCCACCACCAAAAATATATTTCCCTCCCCAACCCTAGCTGCATTCCTTTGAGAACGTTCCCTCTGTGACTCCCTTGTTAGGTCCAAAATCCCCACCAAACCCCTCTCAATACCCAGCACCATCTCCAGCCACTGTAACAGCTGCAAAACCTGTGCCCACATCTCTGCGCTCACCCCATCCCAGGCCCCAAAGGATTATTCCAAATCCGGCAAAGATTTAATTGTATATGCTCGAACCTCATTTACTGCATATGTTGCTCTCAGTGTGGTCTCCTCTACATCAGAGAGACTTAGTGCATTTGCAGAATGGTGAACATCTCTGGTCCATACAAAACCAACCAATAGCTATCAATTTCAACTCCCCCTCCCACTTTCCCCATGACACGTCCATTCTGGGCCTCCTCCATCACATAAACAAGGTCACCCACAAACTGGAGGAGGCACAGTTCATCTCCTGCCTCTGGAGCTTACAATCACAGGGCCTTAACATTAATCCACCAGTCTCCAAATCTCCCAACTTCCCCCCCACCCCCCCCCCATCCCAGCACCAATTCCACTGACTCAGCTGTACCCCCTTGAGCTGACCTACCTGTCCATCTTCCTTCTCAACTGTCTGCTCCACCCTCCCTCGATCACCATCACCTCGTGCCTTTGTACACCTATCGTCATCTCACCTACCTTTCCACTAGCCCCATCCTCTATTCATTTCTTGGCCCCCTTTCCCCTCCTCAGTCCTGAAGAAGAGCTATGCCCGAAACATCGACTCACTTGCCCCTCAGATGCTGTCTGATCTGCTGCGCATTTTCCAACGCCGCACTTTATCAACTCTGACTCTCTACCATCTGCAGGTCTCACTATCTCTATCTGTGGTCTAACCATTGTTTTATAAAGTTAAAAATCACACAGCACCAGGTCATATCCATCAGGTTTAATTGGAAGCACACTAGCTTTCGGAGCGTCGCTCCTTCATCAGGTGGTAGTGGAGGACTCAATTCTAACACACAGAATTTAGAGCAAACATTTACAGTGTGATGTAACTGAAATTATACATTTAAAAATTGATTGTCTGTTAAGCCTTTCATCTGTTAGAATACCATGATAGTTTCACTTCTTTCATGTGTAAATCATAAATTGTTTTATAAAGTTTTCCTTGCTCCTTCAATCTATGACCTGCCAATGAAGGCAAGCATTCAGTATTCCATCTTCCCCACTCTGTCTATCTGTGCTGACATCTTCAGGGATTGATGGACTTGTACCCCAAAGTCCCGTTGTTCTTCAGTACTCCTGACGGACCTAACATTTATTGTGCCTGTCCTTCCCTCACTGGGTTCTCAAAGTGCATCACTTCACACTTATCACACTGCCATTGCTTTGCCCTGTTTACCAGCTGATCAATATCAGACTGTAGTCTGAGCTCATCCTCCTTACTATCAATAACAACACCAATTTTTATGTCATCTTACTAATTATACATTCTACATTCACATCCAAGTTACTAATGCATATAATAGACAGTACCAATCTTTGTGATACACTGCTGGTCACAGACTTCTAATCACAAAACCAACCCCAACCACTATCACCTTTGCCTCCATTGTGTAAGTCACTTTCACCTTGGATCCCATGGCCTCTTACCTTTTGCACCAGCCTTCCGTGTAGAACCTTGTCAGAAGCCTTACTGAAGGCCATGTAAACCATATCAACTGCACAAGTCCATGTAAACCACATCAATATATTTTGTCACCTTTTCAAAGATGCAATCAGTCAGGTAGGATCTCCCACTAATAAGTCTGTACTGGATATAACTAATTAATCCCTGCCTTTTCAAACATTGACTAATCCTGTCTTTCAGAATATTTTTCCCAAAGTTTCCCTTCCATTGACATCAGACTAATTGGTCTGTAAATATTTGGCCTAGCCTCATGCCCTTCTCGAACAAAAGAACCACAGTTATTTGTACTTCACCTGTCGCCTGTAAAGTATCAGATATCTCCTCCAGGATCCCATACATTTCCTCTCTGCTGCCTGTACCAGCCTGGGATACATCACATCAGGACCCAAAGATTTATATAGTCATAGAGCTTTACAGTATGCAAACAGACTGTTTGTTCCAACTCGTCCATTCCAACCAGATATCCTCAATTAATCTAGTCCCATTTGCCAGTATTTGATCTTTAAACCCTTCCTATTCCAGATGCCTTTGTAATTATACCAGCCTCCACCACTTCCCTCTGGTAGCTCATTTCGTGCATACATCTCCCTCTGTGTAAAAAAAAGTTGTCCCTTAGGTCTCTTTGAAATCTTTCTCCTCTCACCTTAAACCTATGCCCTCTAGTTTTGGACTCTGTTCCCCTGGGGAAAAGATCTTGGCAATTCACGCTATCCACGCTCCTCGCGATTTTATAACCAACCAATCCCACCTTGTTGTGACCATCTATTTCTATTGTACCTCCCACTTCCCCCAAGACATGTTCATTTTAGGCCTCCTCTGCCACCTAAACAATGCTGCCTCATCTTCTGCCTCAGGAGCTTCCAACCACACGACCTCAACACTGAATTCACCAGTTTCCAAATGCCCCCTCCCCCATCCCATCCCAGATCTAACCTTCCAAGTCAGATCTGCCCTCTTGAGCTAACCCACCTTCCATCTTCCTTCTCACCTATCTACTCCACCCTCCCACCCATTTATCACTATCACCTCCTATCTTCACCCACCTATCGCCGTCCCACCTACCTTTCCTCAGCCTCCTCCCTCCTCCCCCTAATTATTTCTCAGCTCCTTACCCCCTCCTCAGTCCAAATTTGGACTCTCTTGCTCCTGAGATGCTGTCTGAATTGTGATTTTTCCAGCTCCATGTTTTATTGACTCCAATCCTCTTATTATTAGCATACTCCTAGAAAGCCTTGGAGTTTCCCTTGTGATCCTATCTGCCAAAGATTTAGAAGAGTTAGCATGATTTATTCAGGGAAAACTGTTGTTAAGTTTCTGTAGTTTTTTTGTTGAAGATGTAATAGAGAGTTGATTTAAATAACACAGTTTATGTGATGCATTTGAATTTCGAGAAAGCTTTTGATGCAGTGACACATGACAGATTTGTAGGGAAGTCTAAATTAGAGTGGTGCTGGAAAAGCACAGCAGGTCAGGCAGCATCCGAGGAGCAGGAAAATCAATGTTTCGGGCAAAAACCTTTCATCAGGAATTCCTGATGAAGGGCTTTTGCCCGAAACGTTGATTTTCCTGCTCCTCGGATGCTGCCTGACTTGCTGTGCTTTTCCAGCACCACTTGAATCTAGATTCTGATTGCCCGCATTTGCAGTCTGCACTTATGCCTGCCAGATTTGTAGGGGATGTTATCGGTCATGGTATTATAAGAACAGCATCAATGTGGATATAAAATTGACTGAGTGAAAGAAAACAGAGTTATGATCCATGGATATTTTTCAGGCTGGAGGACTTCACAGGGATTAGAATTGAGACCTTTGCTTTTTGATTTGGATCTTGCTGTGCATTTAGGTGTAGATAGTGCAAAACTCAGAAGAGCGGCAGACACTAAAGAGGACAGTGTAGAACTCCGAAATGGATTGGGCAGAAAGCTGGCAGATGAAGGTCAAAGCAGAGAAGTGTCAAGTGATGCATTTTGGTTAGAAGAACATTGCAAGACAATCCAAAATAAGGTGTACAATTCTAAAGAGGGGACAGGAAGGCCCTGGGACATGTGTACATGATAGGTGTTGAGATCAGGAAATAAAGCATACCATATTCCCAGTTTTATTTTCAGAGACTTAGAGCACAAGAAGAGATATTGAAGTTGCATAAGACACTTGTAAGCCCTCAGCTGGAGGATTGCATACTATTAGAGGTACCACATTTATAGGAAAGACATGAATGTACTGGAGAGAATGCAGAAGTGATTTACGAGAATGGTTCCAAGAATGAGAAACACCAGGTAGATTGAAGAAGTTGGCACTGTTCACCTTGGAGAGAAGAAGGATGAGTCGAGATTTGATTGAGACATAGAATGAGGACACAAAGAGAAATTATTCACAATTGTAAAACGATTGTGAGAAAGAAAGAATGATGTGAGAAAAAAGATTTTTTTATGTGGCATCGAGTTCGGGTCTGGAATATTCTGCCTGGAAATGTGATGAAGGCAGATTCAATGAGGCATTCAAGAGGGCATTGGATGATTATTGAAAGAGAAGCGAAGTGTAGGGGTGTGCATTAAATCATAGTGCTTGTTGGAGAACCAGCCAAATGGCCTCCTGCATCTCTGTAGCACTTCTGTATTTGTGTGATTTTTGAAATCTTTCTGCCTCTCACTCCATCTCTGTGTCTCTCCCTCTGTCTCTGTCTCCTGTGCTGATCAACATCTTCTCTTCCACCGTTTAGGTGAGCCTCCATTTCTCTGTAGCTGAAGACCTGCCCAAAAGTCACATCAGCCTCAATCTTCACGCTGAGCCGAACTCTCTCTGTGGGCTACGGGTGGTCGATCGTAGTGTGCTGCTGCTGAAACCGGAGACAGAACTTACCCAAGGCAGTGTAAGATACATCTTTGGGCTGGGGTAAAAAATGCCTTGGTGCCGTGTAACCATCTACCCCATAGATTTCGGACATGAATTGAAATAATCAGACAAGGATCAATAGAACCTGAATATAACCCCCAATCTAACCCAAATACATTTCCAACAATTCATATATTTATAATTCACACAAATCAAAAAACCTGTCAGCCACAACCGCTTTGCAAGTAACTACATCCACCCCCACCCCGGTTTGTGGACCTTTGCACAAAGAAGAAGACGAGACTTCTCTGTGCATTGAGCTTGCTTTGCCATTCAATAAAATCAAATCTCAATTCCACATTCCTACATAATGCTGAGAATCTTTCATCCCCTTGATCATCAAAAATCTAACTACTTCTACCTTGAAAATACTTAACGATTTGATGTCCACTGTCTTTTGAGGAAGCTACTTCCAAAGATTTATAACCCTCGGAGAGTGAATGTTTCCTTATCTCTGTTTTAAATGGGTGGCCCCTTATTCGAAACTCTGAGCCCTAGATCTCGGTTCTCCCACAAAGAAACATCCTTTACACATCCACCCAGTCAAGTCCCCTCAGAATCTTACATGCTTCAGTTAAGTCACCCTTCACTCTTCTAAACTTGAGAGGATATAGGCCCAGCCGGTCTAGCCTTTCCTCATAAGGAGATTCACACATTAATGTATTAGTATAATGGGCGGCACGGTAGCACAATGGCTAGCACAGCTGCCTCACAGCACCAGAGACCCAGGTTCAATTCCCGACTCAGGCAACTGTCTGTGTGGAGTTTGCACATTCTCCCCAGTGTCTGCGTGGGTTGCCTCCGGGTGCTCTGGTTACCTTCCACAATCCAAAAAGACATGCAGGTTCGGTGAATTGGCCATGCTTAATTGCCCACAGTGTTAGGTGAAGGGGTAAATGTAGGGGAATGGGTCTGGATGGGTTGCTCTTCGGAGGGTCAGTGTGGATTTGTTGGGCCGAAGGGCCTATTCCCACACTGTAAGTAATTTAATCTAAACCTTCTTTGATCTGCATTCATCACATTAGCATCCTTATGCAACTACAGTGACCAATCCTATGCACAGTACCTCAGATGTGGTCTTACAAATGTCACGTACAACAAGGGAGAGAGGGGAGGAATAATCTGATCCTGGTTCCTGTCCGGTGATCTCTGGATAAGACAGTAACAGAAATTGCTGGAGAAACTCAGTAGCATTGGCAGCATCTGGGTAAGCCAGTGACTGCTTCAGTCTGACTTTGTGCTCCTGCTGCTGCTGAGGTTCTGGATAATATGGGCTTATTTGAGGTGACTTGCTGTCATGTGAAGACTTTCCTGGTGGAATTGCTGTCAAATGCCCTGCAGCAAGGTTGACAGCTCCTCTGACATGTTTTGTAATGGAAATGGGATCTTCAGATCTTCCTGCTGCTGATGTACTCTTGTACACTTGCTCACCAGATCTACTCCTTGCTGCCAGTGCAGGATCTGCAGAATTATTCAAACGATCTCAAGAGCCATGAGGAACATTACTGCGAGCTCCAAGATCCCTTTTCAAAGCCTGAGCCCAGTGGGCTAGCAATGGGAGACCTCGGACAACTTCTCAAGGTTATTTCATCAACCAGTATCCTCTTGCAAAATCCCACCACAAATGAAGACCCTTGGCTGGGGAGTAGGTAGCCTGGAGAGGATGAAGGAAGGGAGGGGAGACAGTGCAGGAAACAAAGAGAGAGACAGACAGACAGAGAGTCGGACTTAAATAGAGACAGTAACAGACAAAGAGAGGGAGAGAGCAAGAGACAGATGGGGAGAGACACAGTTTGAGACAGAGAGACAGATAGAGTCACAGATGGACAGAAGGGAGAGTGAGAGAGAGAGAGAGAGAGACAGAGTGAATGAGAGACAGGGAGAGAGAGAAACACAGACACAGAGAGATAAATAGGGAGAGTGAAAGACAGACAGCAGGAATGAGAAAGACAGAGGCAAACATGGATAGCGCTAGTGGGAGAGATGATAGAGGGAGAGAAGCAGGCCCAGAGAGAGTATGAGGGAGACAGAGAGAGGCAGACAGAGACGGAAACAGACTGAAACACAGACATGGAGTGTGGGAGAGATAGGGAGAGGGACAGACAGGGAGAGAGAGAGAGAGAGAGAGAGAGGAAGACAGAAACAGAGAATTGAATGAGGCAAAAGCAAGATGGAGAGAAAAAGCAATAGTGGCTAAGACAGAAAGAGTGCTGAGACACAAAATGTGAAAGATACAGAAAGAGTTGTATAACACAAAGACATAGAGACAAAGTGAGAACTGGATGGAGAAACAGCCAGAAGGGTGAGAAGGAGCTGGAGGAGGGAGAGGGAGAGTGAGAAATGAAGATCTGAAATGAGTAAAGTAGGGGGTGGCGAGAGAGATGAAAAGGGGGTGGGAGGTGATTGAAGGACAGGCAGATGGATGAATTGAAGGTGGATGGGATGGAAGCCTGGAAGGCAGGTGAAGAGCAAGAAGACTGGATGCAGGGGGATGTAGTCAAATGATGGAGTTGATGAAGAAATGGAGAATTGGTCAATGCATGGATAAATAATCGACTGCATTTCTCTGCTTCTCTCCACTACTTTTCACTCTCTTTACAAGACATTCCCTCTCTTCCCCAAATCTAACTTCACCCCTCCCCCGTCTATCTCACTCTCTCTTTCCTTCTTTCACTTCATCCTGTCTCTCTATTCCTCTGCTCTCCTTGTTCACACTCTCTGACCAATCTCCCTCCTTTATCTCTCTTCCACTTTCCCTCTTACTCTTCCTTTTGTCAGACCGCTTTCTCTCTTGTCACTTACTCCCGCTACACCCCTCTCTCAATTCACCCCTCACCCCTTTCTTCCTTGCTATCTCTTGTCCTGCATCCTCATCCTGTCATGTCCACCCTCCCTACTGCTCTGTGCTCTGTCCAATCTATTTCCATCTTTCCTCCCTTTATCTCTCTTCCTGTTTCACTCCCTTTCTTCCCCACCACCAACCCCAACCATCAACCTCCCTTCTCTCTCTCTCTTTCTCATCTTCTGTCATGCTTTGTCTGCTGTAATGTCAATGATTTTCTCTGATTGACTGAACAGGACATGGGACTGCAAATTCTGACAGACACTGAATTTCACAAACCCACCAACTGTTTCATCGATAAGGTTTATGACGACTCCATAATGTATATGAAGTTTTTTGATGCAGGTATGTTCACTGTACACTTCAAATATTACTGTAGAGCTGTGAGAAATTCTCTGTAGCTCTGTGGCTAAAAGGATTGAGAGAGAGGGTTTCTGGGACATTGGGACCAGTTCTGGGGGAGGTGGGACCTGTACAAACTGGACATGTTCCACGTGGGCAAGACTGGGGCTGATGTCCTTGGGGTTATACTTGGGAGAGTGGTTGGGGAGGGTTTAAACTCATATGGCGGAGGATGGGAATGAGAGGTGTGCGCAGTAGATGCAGAAATTGATGCAGAGGTGACCAAGGCAAACATTACTAAGCCAGGGGAACACTGCTGTAAACAGCGAGAGAAGTGGTCTGAAATGCATGTGTTTCAATTTGAAAAGTATAATAGGCAAGGGAGATGAACCAAGAGCAATGGTTAGTACTTGGAACTATGACATTATAGTGATTACAGAGACTTGACTGAAAGAGGGACAGGACTGGCAGCTGAATGTCCCAGAATAGATATTTCAGGTGTGATAGAAAGGGAGATAAAAAGGGGGCTGTGGGGAATTTACATTACTGGTAAAGGAGGCCTTTAGTAGAGTGATATGTGCTTCTTGTCAAATGTGGGAGTTTAAAGAGAGTTTAAGGGTTACTGCGGATTATATCTGCAATAAATGCGAATCTTATCAGATCGAATGGATCGGTTCGAGAGACAGTTAGAAGCAATGAGGAAATTGCAACAGCAACAGTATGTGATGGATGACAGTTATAGGAAGGGGGTAAGTCTCAGATACAGTACATAGATGGGTTAACTCCAGGAAAGATAAGAGAGGTAGGCAGCTAGTGCAGGAATCTTCTGTGGTTATCTCCATTTCAAACAAGTATGCTGTTTTGGAAAATGTAGGGGGTGATGGATTCACAGGGGAACGTAGCATGAACAGCCAAGTTTCTGGTATTGAGACTGGCTGTAATGCAACAAGTGATACGTCGGGTTCTAAGAGATCAATTGTGTTAGGGGATTTTCTAGTCCGACATACAGACAGCAGCGAAAAAAACAGAATGGTGTGTTACCTCCCTGGTGCCAGGATCAAGGATGTCTCAGAGACGGCGCAGAATATTCTCAAGGGGGAGAGGGACCAGCAGGAGATCATTGTCCACAATGGAACCAACGACATAGGAAGGGAAAAGGTTGAGATTCTGAAGGGAGATTACAGAGACTTAGGCAGGAATTTAAAAAGGAGGTCCTCGAGAGTAGTAATATCTGGATGACTCCTGGTGCTACGACCGAGTGAGGGCAGGAATGGGAGGATAGAGCAGATGAATGCATGGCTGAGGAGCTGGTGTATGGGAGAAGGATTCACATTTTTGGATCATTGGAATCTGTTTTGGGGTAGAAGTGACCTGTACAAGAAGGACAGATTGCACCAAAATTGGAAGGGGACTAATATAGTGGATGGCACGGTGGCACAGTGGTTAGCACTGCTGCCTCGCAGCGCCAGAGACCCGGGTTCAATTCCCGCCTCAGGCGACTGACTGTGTGGAGTTTGCACGTTCTCCCCGTGTCTGCGTGGGTTTCCTCCAGGTGCTCCGGTTTCCTCCCACAGTCCAAAGATGTGCAGGTCAGGTGAATTGGCCATGCCAAATTGCCCGTAGTGTTAGGTAAGGGGTAAATGTAGGGGCATGGGTAGGTTGCGCTTCGGCGGGGCGGTGTGGACTTGTTGGGCCGAAGGGCCTGTTTCCACACTGTAAGTAATCTAATCTAATATACTGGCAGGGAGATTTGCTAGAGCTGCTCGGGAAGATTTAAACTAGTAAGGTGGTGGGGGGGGGGGTTGGTGGGACACAGAGAGATAGTGAGGAAAGAGATCAATCTGAGACTTGTACAGTTGAGAACAGGGCAAGTCAAACAGTCAGGGCAGGCAGGGACAAGGTAGGACAAATACATTAAACTGCATTTATTTCAATGCAAGTGGCCTAACAGGGAAGGCAGATGAACTTAGGGCACGGTTAGGAACATGGGACTGGGATATCATAGTAATTACAGAAACATGGCTCGGGGTGGGCAGGATTGGCAGCTTAATGTTCCAGGATGCAAATGCTACAGGAAGGATAGAAAGGGAGGCAAAAGAGAAGGGAGAGTGACGTTTTTGATAAGGGATAGCATTACAGCTGTGCTGATGGAGGATATTCCTGGAAATTCATCCAGGGAAGTTATTTGGGTGAAACTGAGAAATAAGAAAGGGATGATCACCTTATTGTGATTGTATTACAGACCGCCTAACAGTCATAGAACATAGAACAGAGAAGAATACAGCGCAGTACAGGCCCTTTGGCCCTCGATGTTGCGCCGATCCAAGCCCACCTAACCTACACTAGTCCACGATCCTCCATATGCCTATCCAATGCCCGCTTAAATGCCCATAATGAGGGAGAGTCCACCACTGCTACTGGCAGGGCATTCCATGAACTCACGACTCGCTGAGTAAAGAACCTACCCCTAACATCTGTCCTATACCTACCACCCCTTAATTTAAAGCTATGCCCCCTTGTAATAGCTGACTCCATACGTGGAAATAGGTTCTCACGGTCAACCCTATCTAAACCCCTAATCATCTTGTACACCTCTATCAAGTCACCCCTAAACCTTCTTTTCTCTAATGAAAACAACCCCAAGTGCCTCAGCCTTTCCTCATACGATCTTCCTTCCATACCAGGCAACATCCTGGTAAACCTCCTCTGCACCCGTTCCAGTGCCTCCACATCCTTCCTATAGTATGGCGACCAAAACTGCACACAATACTCCAGATGTGGCCGCACCAGAATCTTATACAACTGCAACATGACCTCAGGACTCAGGAACTCAATTCCTCTACCAATAAAAGCCAGTACGCCATATGCCTTCTTCACCGCACTATTTACCTGGGTGGCAACTTTCAAAGATCTGTGTACATAGACACCAAGATCCCTCTGCTCATCCACACTACCAAGTATCCGACCATTAGCCCAGTACCCCATCTTTTTGTTACTCTTACCAAAGTGAATCACCTCACACTTAGCTACATTGAACTCCATTTGCCACCTTTCTGCCAAGTTCTGCAGCTTATCTATATCCCGCTGTAACCTGCCACATCCTTCCTCACTGTCAACAACTCCTCCGACTTTCGTATCATCTGCAAACTTGCTCACCCAACCTTCTAGCCCCTCCTCCAGGTCATTTATAAAAATGACAAACAGCAATGGTCCCAAAACAGATCTTTGCGGAACACCGCTAGTAACGGCACTCCAAGATGAACCGTTACCATCAACGACTACCCTCTGTCTTCTTCCAGCCAGCCAATTCCTAATCCAAACCTCCAACTCACCCTCAATGCCATACCTCCGTATTTTTTGAAGTAGCCTACCATGGGGAACCTTATCAAACGCCTTACTAAAATCCATATACACCACATCTACCGCTTTCCCCTCATCCACCTCCTTAGTCACCTTCTCAAAGAATTCAATAAGGTTTGTGAGGCACGACCTGCCCTTCACAAAACCATGCTGACTATCCTTGATCACATTATTCCTATCAGATGTTCATAAATCCTATCCCTTACAATTCCCTCTAAGACTTTGCCCACAACAGAAGTGAGACTTACCGGCCTATAGTTACTAGGGTTATCCCTACTCCCCTTCTTGAACAAGGGAACCACATTTGCTAGCCTCCAATCTTCTGGCACTACTCCTGTAGACAACGAGGACATAAAAATCAAGGCCAATGGCTCTGCAATCTCCTCCCTTGCTTCCCAGAGAATCCTAGGATAAATGCCGTCAGGCCCAGGGGACTTATCTATTTTCACCCTTTCTAGAATTTCCAACACCTCTTCCCTACATACCTCAAAGCCATTCATTCTACTTAATTGTGACTCAGTATTCACATCAGCAACAATGTCCTGTTCCTGAGTGAATACTGACAAAAAGTATTCATTCAGTGTCTCCCCAATCTCTTCAGCCTCCACACGCAACTTCCCACTACTATTCGTGACTGGACCTATTCCTACCCTAGTCATTCTTTTATTCCTGACATACCTATAGAAAGCCTTAGGGTTTTCCCTAATCCTACCAACTAAGGACCTTTCATGTCCCCTCCTTGCTGCTCTTAGCTCTCTCTTCAGGTCCTTCCTGGCTAACTTATAACTCTCAATTGCCACAATTGACCCTTCACGCCTCATCTTTACATAGGCCGCCCTCTTCCATTTAACAAGGCATTCCAATTCCTTATTAAACCACGGCTCCCTCACACGACCCTTTCCTCCCTGCCTGACAGGTACATACTTATCAAGGACACTCAATAGTTGCTCCTTGAACAAGCTCCACATATCAATTACACTCTTGCCTTGAAGCCTACTTTTCCAAGCCACGCATCCTAAGTCATGCCTCACCGCATCATAATTTCCCTGACCCCAGCTATAACTCTTGCCCTGTAGTGCACACTTATCCCTCTCCATCACTAGAGTAAAGGTCACCGAATTATGGTCACTATCCCCAAAGTGCTCACCTACCTCTAATTCTAACACCTGGCCTGGTTCGTTACCCAGAACCAAATCCAGTATGGCCTCACCTCTTGTTGGCCTATCTACATATTGTGTCAGGAAACCCTCCCTCCTGCACACATTGGACAAACACCGACCCATCTAATGAACTAGAGCTATAGCTTTCCCAATCAATATCAGGAAAGTTAAAGTCCCCCATAACAACCACCCTATTACTTTCACTCTTTTCCTGAATCATCCTCGCAATCCTTTCTTCTACGTTTCTAGGACTATTAGGAGGCCTGTAAAAAACTCCTAACAGGGTGAGCTCACCTTTCCTATTCCTAACCTCAGCCCAAACTACCTCAGATGGCGAGTCTTCATCCATCGTCCTTTCCACCGCTGTAATATGATCTTTGACAAGCAATACCACACCTCCCCCTCTTTTACCCCCACCTCTGACCCTACTAAAACATTTAAATCCTGGAACCTGCAACAGCCAATCCTGTCCCTGTTCTACCCATGGCTCCGTAATAGCCACAACATCGAAGTCCCAGGTACCAACCCACGCTGCAAGTTCACCTACCTTATTTCGTATACTTCTTGCATTGAAGTATACACACTTCAAGCCACTTTCCTGTTTACAGGCATCCTCCTTTGAGATTGATGCCATGTTCCAAACTCCCTACACTCCAGGTCCTGCACCCTAAAGCTACAGTCTGGATTCCCATGCCCCTGCAGAGTTAGTTTAAACCCCCCCCAAGAGCACTAGCAAACCTCCCACCAAGGATACTGGTGCCCCTCAGGTTCAGGTGTAGACCATCCTGTTTATAGAGGTCCCACCTTCCCCAGAAAGAACCCCAGTTATCCAAATACCAGAATCCCTCCCTCCTGCACCATCCCTGTAGCCACGCATTTAACTGTTCTCTCTCCCTGTCCCTTGACTCTCTATCACGTGGCACGGGTAACAAACCAGAGACAACAACTCTGTTCGTTCTAACTCTGAGCTTCCAACCTAGCTCCCTGAAAAGGTAAAAACAATGACTGCAGATGCTGGAAACCAGATTCTGGATCAGTGGTGCTGGAAGAGCACAGCAATTCAGGCAGCATCTGAGGACAGGCAAAATCGACGTTTCGAGCAAAAGCCCTTCATCAGGAATAAAGGCAGAGAGCCTGAAGCGTGGAGAGATAAGCTAGAGGAGGGTGGGGGTGGGGATAGAGTAGCATAGAGTACAATAGGTCAGTGGGGAAGGAGATGAAGGTGATAGGTCAGGGAGGAGAGGGTGGAGTGGATAGGTGGAAAAGGAGCTGGGCAGGTCGGACAAGTCCGGACAAGTCAGGGGATCGTGTTGCTGGAGGTTAGAAACTAGGATGAGGTGGGGGAAGGGGAAATGAGGAAACTGTTGAAATCCACATTGATGCCCTGGGGTTGAAGTGTTCCGAGGCGGAAGATGAGGCGTTCTTCCTCCAGGTGGTGAGGGAGCGGCGGTGGAGAAGGCCCAGCACCTCCATATCCTCGGCAGAGTGGGAGGGGAAGTTGAAATGTTGGGCCACGGGGCGGTTTGGTTGATTGGTGCGGGTGTCTCGGAGATGTTCCCTAAAGCGCTCTGCTAGGAGGCGCCCAGTCTCCCCAATGTAGAGGAGACCGCATCGGGAGCAACAGATACAATAAATGATATTAGTGGATGTGCAGGTAAAACTTTGATGGATGTGGAAGGCTCCTTTAGGGCCTTGGATGGAGGTGAGGGAGGAGGTGTGGGCACAGGTTTTACAGTTCCTGCGGTGGCAGGGGCAAGTGCCAGGATGGGAGGGTGGGTCGTAGGGGGGCGTGGACCTGACCAGGTAGTCACGGAGGGAACGGTCTTTGCGGAAGGCGGAGAGGGGTGGGGAGGGAAATATATCCCTGGTGGTGGGGTCTGTTTGGAGGTGGCGGAAATGTCGGCGGATGATTTGGTTTATGCGAAGGTTGGTAGGGTGGAAGGTGAGCACCAGGGGCGTTCTGTCCTTGTTGCGGTTGGAGGGGTTGGGTCTGAGGGCGGAGGTGCGGGATGTGGACGAGATGCGTTGGAGGGCATCTTTAACCACGTGGGAAGGGAAATTGCGGTCTCTAAAGAAGGAGGCCATCTGGTGTGTTCTATGGTGGAACCGCTTCTCCTGGGAGCAGATACGGCGGAGGCGGAGGAATTGGGAATACGGGATGGCATTTTTGCAAGAGGTAGGGTGGGAAGAGGTGTAATCCAGGTAGCTGTGGGAGTCGGTGGGTTTGTAGAAAATGTCAGTGTCAAGTCGGTCATCACTGATGGAGATGGAGAGGTCCAGGAAGGGGAGGGAGGTGTCAGAGATATTCCAGGTAAATTTAAGGTCAGGGTGGAATGTGTTGGTGAAGTTGATGAATTGCTCAACCTCCTCGCGGGAGCACGAGGTGGCGCCAATGCAGCCATCAATGTAGCGGAGGAAGAGGTGGGGAGTGGTGCCGGTGTAATTACGGAAGATCAACTGCTTTACGTAGCCAACAAAGAGACAGGCATAGCTGGGGCCCATACGTGTGCCCATGGCTACCCCTTTGGTCTGGAGGAAGTGGGAGAATTCAAAGGAGAAATTGTTAAGGGTGAGGACCAGTTCGGCCAAACGAATGAGAGTGTCGGTGGAGGGGTACTGTTGGGAATGTCTGGAGAGGAAAAAACGGAGGGCTTGGAGGCCCTGGTCGTGGCGGATGGAGGTGTAGAGGGATTGGATATCCATGGTGAAGATGAGGCGTTGGGGGCCGGGGAAACGAAAGTCTTGGAGGAGGTGGAGGGCGTGGGTGGTGTCTCGAACGTATGTGGGGAGTTCCTGGACTAGGGGGGATAAGACAGTGTCGAGGTAGGTAGAGATGAGTTCAGTGACCTCCATCCAAGGCTCTAAAGGAGCCTTCCACATCCATCAAAGTTTTACCTGCACATCCACTAATATCATTCATTGTATCCGTTGCTCCCGATGCGGTCTCCTCTACATTGGGGAGACTGGGCGCCTCCTAGCAGAGTGCTTTAGGGAACATCTCCGAGACACCCGCCCCAATCAACCAAATCGCCCTGTGGCTCAACATTTCAACTCCCCCTCCCACTCTGCCGAGGATATGGAGGTCCTGGGCCTCCTTCACCGCCGCTCCCTCACCACCAGACGCATGGAAGAAGAACGCCTCATCTTCCGCCTCGGAACACTTCAACCCCAGGGCATCAATGTGGATTTCAACAGCTTCCTCATTTCCCCTTCCCCCACCTCATCCTAGTTTCTAACCTCCAGCAACATGATCCCCTTGACTTGTCCGGACTTGTCCGACCAGCCCAGCTCCTTTTCCACTTATCCACTCCACCCTCTCCTCCCTGACCTATCACCTTCATCCCCTCCCCCACTCACCTATTGTACTCTATGCTACTCTATCCCCACCCCCACCCTCCTCTAGCTTATCTCTCCACGCTTCAGGCTCTCTGCCTTTATTCCTGATGAAGGGCTTTTGCCCGAAACGTCGATTTTGCCTAGCTCCCTGAAAGCCTGCCTAACATCCTCAGCCCTCCTCCTACCTATGTCATTGGTGCCAATGTGGACCATGACTTCGGGCTGCTCCCCCTCCCCCTTAAGGACCCGGAAAACACGATCAGAGACATCAAATATCCTTGCACCTGGGAGACAACATACCAAACGTGAGTCTCTCTCGTTCCCACAAAACCTTCTATCTGTGCCCCAAACTATCGTGTCCCCAATAACTATTGCTCTGCTCTTCTCCACCCTTCCCTTCTGAGTAACGGGGACAGGCTCCGTGCCAGAGGCCTGAGCCCCGTTACTTACCCCTGGTAAGTCGTCCCCCCCACATGTATCCAAAACGGTATACTTGTTCTTGAGGGGAACGGCTGCAGGGGGCCCCTGCACTGGCTGCTTCCTCCCAGTCCCCCTCACTGTCACCCATCTATCTGCCATCTTGGAGTTACTACTTCCCTAAAGCTCCAATCTATGACCCCCTCTGCCTCCCGAATGATCCGAAGTTCATCCAACTCCAGCTCCAGTTCCCTAACACGGTCTTGGAGGAGCTGGAGATGGGTGCACTTCCTGCAAGTGTAATCAGCAGGGACGTCCATGGCATCCCTCACCTCAAACATGTTGCAAGAGGAACATTGCACTGCCTTCACTGCCATCCCTCTAAAAGTAACCTTTTTTTTAAAAAAACACTGGGTGTATAGAATAGAACAAGCAAAATGCAGCACTTACCTACTTACCACAACGGGTCTTATTATTAGGTTAGAGGAGGAGGGCGGGTGGGAGGCACTACCTCTGTACTGCCTCGGGTTCTTCTCCTGCGCGCTTTTATAGGGAAAAAACCTACCCGGGTAAGCTTACGCTACACCAGCTTCCGGGTCCCGGCTGCCCCTCTGGCCGTCGTCACTTCCCCCTGCTGCTCCCGCTCTTTCTGTGAAGAGAAAAAAAAAACACCGCTGCCCGCTACCGGTAAGTAATTTTAAAACAAACTGTCTCACCTTAGCTGTAGCCTTCCGGGTTCCTTTAAACCAAAGGGAAATTGAGAAACAAATTTGGAAGGAGATCTCAGCTATCTGTAAGAATAATAGGGTGGTTATGGTAGGGGATTTTAACTTTCCAAACATAGACTGGGATTGCCATAGTGTTAAGAGTTTAGATGGAGAGGAATTTGTTAAGTGGGTACAAGAAAATTTGCTGATTCACAATGTGGATGTACCTACTAAAGAAGGTGCAAAACTTGACCTACTCTTGGGAAATAAGGCAAGGCAGATGACTGAGGTGTCAGTGGGGGAGCACTTTGGGGCCAGTGAGCATAATTTTATTAGTTTTAAAATAATGATGGAAAAGGATAGACCAGATCTAAAAGTTGAAGTTCTAAATTGGAGAAAGACCAATTTTGATGATAATATTAGGCAATAACTTTCAAAAACTGATTGGAAGCAGATGTTCGCAAGTAAAGAAACGGCTGGAAAGTGGGAAGCCTTCAGAAATGAGATAACGAGAGTCCAGAGAAAGTATATTTCTGTTACGGTGAAAGGAAAGGCTGGTAGGTGCAGGGAATGCATGAATGACTAAAAAAAATTGAGGGTTTGGTCAAGAAAAAGAAGGAAGCATATGAAAGGATAGATCAAGTGAATCCTGAGAAGAGAAGAAGGCAGTAGGAGTATACTTAAGAGGGAAATCAGGAGGGCAAAAAGGGGACATGAGATAGCTTTGGCAAATTGAATTAAGGAGAATCCAAAGGGTTTTTACAAATACATTAAGGACATAAGGGTAACTAGGGAGAAAATAGGGCCCCTCAAAGATAGCAAGGTGGCCTTTGTGTGGAGCCGCAGAAAATGGGGGAGACACTAAATGAGTATTTTGCATCAGTATTTACTGTGGAAAAGGATATGGAAGATATAGAATGCAGGGAAATAGATGGTGACACTTGCAAATTGTCCATATTACAGAGAAGAAAGTGCTGTTGGTCTTAAAATGCATAAAGGTGTATAAATCCCCAGGACCTGATCCGGTGTATCCTAGAACTCTGTGGGAAACTAGAGAAGTGATTGCTGGGCCTCTTGCTGAGATATTTGTATCATCGATAGTCACAGGTGAGGTGCCGGAAGACTGGAGGTTGGCTGACGTGGTGCCACTGTTTAAGAAGGGCGGTAGAAGGGCGGAAAAGACAAGCCAGGGAACTATAGACCAGTGAGCCTGATGTCAGTCGTAGGCAAGTTGTTGGAGGGAATCCTTGGAAAGGCAAGGACTGATTAGGGATAGTTAACATGGCTTTGTGCATGGGAAATCATGTCTCACAAACTTGATGGAGTTTTTTTGAAGAAATAACAAAGAGGATTGATGAGGGCAGAGCAGTAGATTTGATCTACGTGGACTTCAGTAAGGTGTTCGACAAGGTTCCCGATGGGAGACTGGTTAGCAAAGTTCAATCTCACGGAATACAGGGAGGACCAGCCATTTAGATACAGAACTGGCTTAAAGATAGAAGACAGAGGGTGGTGGTGGAGGGTTGTTTTTCTTGTGCCACAAGAATCAGTGCTGGTTCCTCTACTTTTTGTCATTTACATAAATGATTTGGATGTGAGCATAAGAGGTACAGTTAGTAAATTTGCAGATGACACCAAAATCGGAGGTGTAGTGGACAGCGAAGAGGGTTACCTCAGATTACAACAGGATCTGGACCACATGGGCCAATGGCCTGAAAAGTGGCAGATGGAGTTTAATTCAGATAAATGCGAGATGCTGCATTTTGGGAAAGCAAATCTTAGCAGGACTTATACACTTAATGGTAAGGTCCAAGGGAGTGTTGCTGAACAAAGAGACCTTGGAGTGCAGGTTCATAGCTCCTTGAAAGTGGAGTCACAGGTAGATAGGATAGTGAAGAAGGTGTTTGGTATGCTTTCCTTTATTGGTCAGAGTATTGAGTACAGGAGTTGGGAGGCCATGTTGCAGCTGTACAAGACATTGGTTAGGCCACTGGTGGAATATTGCATGCAATTCTGGTCTCCTTCTTATCGGTAGGATATTGTGAAACTTGAAAGGGTTCAGAAAGAATTTACAAGAATGTGGTCAGGGTTGGAGATTTGAGCTACAGGGAGAGGCTGAATGGGCTGGGGCTGCGTTCCCTGCAGTGTTGGAGGCTGAGGGGTGACCTTATAGAGGTTTACAAAATTATGAGGGGCATGGATAGGGTAAATAGGCAAAGTCTTTTCCCTGGGGTCGAAGAGTCCAGAACTAGAGGGCATAGGTTTAGGATGAGAAGGGAAAGAATATAAGAGACCTAAGGGCAACTTTTTTTGCGCAGAGAGTGGTCCATGTATGGAATGAGCTGCCAGAGGAAGTGGTGGAGGCTGGTACAATTGCATCATTTAAGAGGCAATTGGATGGGTAACTGAATAGGAAGGGTTTGGAGGGATATGGGCCAGGTACTGGCAGATGGGATGGACTGGTGGGACCGAAGGGTCTGTTTCCATGCTATACATCTCGATGACTCAATGAGTATCTCCCAGCTGTACTGAGGGAGGATACATTAGAGGACTTGTGCAGCGAGGCATTTTGGGTGGAACTCAGGAACAGGAGGTGTGAAACCACAATGCTGCAGGTATACTATAGGCCTTCCAACTGCCAGGGGGAGATCAAGGAGAGAATATATAGACAGATTTTGGAAAGATGTATAAACAGCAGTGGTTGTGATGGGTGCTTTTAACTGCTCCTATATTAACTGGGACTCACTACATGCTGAGGTCTTGGATGGGGCAGAACTTGTAAGAACCATTCAGGAGGGTTTCTTGACATAGTATGTAAATAGTCCAACCAGGGAAGGTGTGATTATTTGACCTGGTTTTGGGAAATGAGCTCGGCCAAGTGAGTGAAATTTCAGTGGAGGTCATTTTGGGATGAGTGACCATAATATCACGAGTTTTAAGATACTTATTGATTGGGATAACAGCAGTTCTTAGGTGGAGGTGTTAAACTAGGGAAGGTGAACTACAACAGTATTGGGCAGGAAGTGAAGAACGTTGATTGTAGGTGGCTGTTTTAGGGTAAATCTGCATCAGATATGTGGGAGTATTTCAAACAGCAGTTGATTAGAGTGGCACTAGAATGAAGGATAGGTATGGGAAATTATGTGAACCTTGGATCACCTTGGTCAAAAAGGAAAAGAAGAAGCATATGTAAGGTCTGGGAGGATGGGAGCTGATGAAGCCTTTGGAGTATATAAGGTGAATAGGAAAGGACCTAAACAAGGAATTAGAAGGGCTAAAAGGTCCTAAATTATTGGAAAAGATTTTCAGGGACAAGATCTATATGCATTTCGAAGCCAATAGACCTATTAATGATAGAGATCATGGTTTTGTGTGGGGGAGATCGTGTCTCACTAATTTTTTGAGGAAGTGACGAAGATGATTAATGTGGGAAAAGCAGTTGATGTTGTCTATACGGACTTCAGTAAAGCCTTTGCCAAGGTCCCTCATGGCAGACTGGTACAAAAGATGAATTCATATGGTATCGGGGTGAGCTGGTAAGATGGATACAGTTATAGGAGCCAGAGGGTAGCAATGGAGGGATGCTTTTCAGAATGGAGGGTTGCGACAAGTGGTGTTCCATAGGGATCAGTGCTGGGACTTCTTGCTGTTCATGGTGCATATAAATGATTCAGAGGAAGAAATAGCTGGTCTAATTAGTATGTTTCTGGATGATACAAAGATTGATGGAGTTGCTGATAGTGAGGATACAACAGGATATAGATGCATTGGAGGCATGGGCAGAAAAATGGCAGATGAAATTTAATCTGGGCCAGTGTGCGGTAATGCATTTTGGAAGGTCAAGTACAGGTGGAAATTATACAGTGAATAACAGACCCCTTAGGAGTATCGATATGCAGAGGGATCTGGGTGTGCAGATCCACAAATCATTGAAGGTGACAGCACAGGTAGATAAGAGAGTTGGATAGAGCTCTCAAGGATAATGGAATCAAGGGTTATGAAAATAAGGCAGGAACAGGATACTGATTGAGGATGATCAGCCATGATCATAATGAATGGTGGTGCAGGCTCAAAGGGCAGAATGGCCTACTCCTGCACCTGTTGTCTATTGTCTAAAAAAAGGCTTATGGCATGCTTATCTTCATTGGAAGGGGCATTGAGTATAGACAAGTTATACTGCAGCTTTATAGAACATTAGTTCGGCCACACTTGGAGTAGATTAGATTAGATTACAGTGTGGAAACAGGCCCTTCGGCCCAACAAGTCCACACCGACCCGCCGAAGCGCAACCCACCCATACCCCTACATTTACCCCTTACCTAACACTACGGGCAATTTAGCATGGCCAATTCACCTGACCTGCACATCTTTGGACTGTGGGAGGAAACCGGAGCACCCGGAGGAAACCCACGCAGACACGGGGAGAACGTGCAAACTCCACACAGTCAGTCGCCTGAGGCGGGAATTGAACCCGGGTCTCTGGCGCTGTGAGGCAGCAGTGCTAACCACTGTGCCACCGTGCCGCCCTTTTTGAGACAAGTATTGCTGCAGTTTTGGTCACCATGCTCCCAGAAAGACATGGATGCTTTGGAAAGGCAACAGAAAAGGTTTCCTAGGATGTTGCCAGGTATGGAGGATTTTAGCAATGAAGAAAGGTTGGATAGACTGGGTTTGTTCTCACGGGAATGCAGGAAGTTGAGGGGTGACCTGATAGAGGTTTACAATAGTGTGAATGATATGGAAAGAGTGGGAAGTATGTGGCTTTTTCCCAGAGTGGAGGGTCAATTACCAAGGGACACAGGTTTAAAATGTGAGGGGTGAAGTTTAAGGTGAAGTTTAAAAGGCAGGTTTTTCACACAGAGGGTGGTGAGTGCCTGGAAGACACTGTCAGAGGAGGTGGTGGAAGCTGGCACAGTAGCAGCATTCAAGAAGCATCCGGATGAATACAGACTAGGAAGGGGATAGAGAGAAATAGATCCTATAAGTGAAGACAGTTTTAATATGGAGCAAAATATGTCAACGCAGGCTTGGAAGGCTGTTATTGTTATTTGTTCTAGATTTCAGTAGAACAGTTGGAGGAAGTCAAATAGATGTTAAAACATTTCATTGTCCCCATCCCCGGCCAATAAAACTCCAGGATCTTCATTTCCTCCTTTTCCCATCACAGGATATGCATCCCCTCATGTCATTCCCAAAAATATGTGACCCATCACATTTTCTACTTACTCATTAAGCTATGCTGGGTCCACTGCTTTTCGTCATTTATATCAATGATTTGGATGTGAATATGAGAGGCATACTTAATAAGTTTGCAGATTACACCAAAATTGAAGTTGTAGTGGACAGTGAAGAAGGTTACCTCAGAATGCAACGAGATCTTGATCAGATGGGCCATTGGGCTGAGGAGTGGCAGATGGAGTTTAATTTAGTTAAATGTGAGGAATGCATTTTGGTAAAGCAAATCAGGGCAGGACTTATACACTCAATAGTAAGGTCCTGGGGAGTGTTGATAAACAAAGGGCCCTTGGAGTGCAGGGTCATAGTTCCTTGAACGTAGAGACTCAAGTAGATAGGATAGTGAGGAAGGCATCGAGAATGCTTTTCTTTATTGGTTAGAACATTGAGTATTGGAGTTGGGAGGTCATGTTGCGGCTGTACAGGACATTGGTTAGGCCACTGTTAGAATATTGCGTGTAATTCTGGTCTCCTTCCTATCGGAAAGATGTCGTGAAACTTGAAAGCTTTTCAGAAAAGATTTACAAAGATCTTGCCAGGGTTGGAGATTTGAGCTATAGGCAGAGGATGACTAGGGTGTGGCTGTTTTTCCTGAAGTGCTGGGGGCTGAGGGGTAATCTTATAGAAGTTTCAAAGCAGGAGAGGCATGAATTGGGTAAATAGGCAAGGCCTTTTCCCTGGGGTCAGTGGGTTCCAGAGCTAGAGGCATAGGTTTAGAGTGTGAGAGAAAAGATATAAAGGGGACCTAAGCGACAACTTTTTATTAGTGATGAGTGTATGGAATGAGCTGCCAGTGGAAGTGGTGGAGGCTGGTACATTTACAACATTTAAAAGACATCTGGATGGGTATATGAATAGGGAGGGTTTAGAGGGAGATGGTTGAGCGTATGGTGCTGGAAAAGCACAGCAGGTCAGGCAGCATCCGAGGAGTTGGCAAATTGACATTTTGGGCAAAGGCCCTTCATCAGGAATGAGGCTGTGAGTTGAGGGGGTGGTGAAGTAAATGGGGTGATGGTGGGGCTGAGGTTAAGGTGGGTAGAGAGTGCAATAGGTATTTGGAGGTGAGGGTAATGGTGATAGGTCGGAGTGGGTAGGTAGGAAGGAAGATGGATAGGTGGGACAAGTCGTGAGTGCAGTGCTGAGCTGGAAATTTGGAACTCCGATGAGGTGGGGGCAGGGGAAATGAGGAAACTGGTGAAATCCACATTGACGGCATCACATCCCAAATGAGAGAATCGAACCACTCCCCCTTGTCATTTAATGACATCATTAACACTCTCACCATTGTGGGTTTCCCATTGATCAGAAATTGCACTGGGCTCACCATAGAAATACAGTGGCTGCAAGAGCAGGTCAGAGGCTTGGAATACAGCAGTGAGTACAGTCAGGAGTGCAATGGAATTCTTCCCACTTGCCTGGCTGTGTACAGTCCCAACAACACTCAAGGAGCTCAACACCATCCAGTACAAAGCAGCCACTTGATTGGCACTAAATCCACAAATATCCACTCCTTCCACCACCGATGCTCAGGAGCAGCAGTGTGTACTGTCTACAAGATGCTTAATGGAAGTTCATCAACGATACTTAAACACCACTTTCCAAACCCATGCGCATTTCCAGTTTGAAGAAAAGGGAACACCATCCCATGCAAGTTCCCCTCAAAGCTGCTCGCTGATTTGGAAATATATCACCATTCCTTCAATGTCACTGGGTCAAAATCCTAGAGTTCCCTCCCTCCAGGCATTGTCTACCCACAGTGCATGGACGGCAGCTTCAAGAAGGCAGGTCACCACCACCTTCTCAAGGGGCAACCAAAGACATGTGCTGGTCCAGCCGGTGACTTATTCATTCCCTGAATGCATTACAGAGATAGAAAAAAAGAGACCCCCTCTGACTCACACCAACGGTGGATCCCATCACATTCCCCAAACTATGAACCTCGACTCCACATCATTCTCCGAATAAATTTTAAAAACACTCTTGGTCACCCCCAAAATATGGGACTCATCACCTCCTCAGTGTGTAACTATGACCTTTTGAACATAGAACATGGAACATAGAACAGTCTAGCACAGTACAGGCCCATCAGCCCTCGATGTTTTGCTAAACAATTGCTGTCCGTTCCTATACTTTCAGCAGACTACTTGGAAATGGATGAAATGCCAGTAATAGCAGAGGAAATGTTAGATGCGTCTAACGAACTCAACATCAACATTGAAGCTAACAAAATTCAACCACCCAGACGCATCATCGAAATCCGAAAATACTTTCCCGAGACATGGATTTGGGATCTTGTCCCTGTCAGGTAAGCGAGGAATTAATCTGCTGGATTTGGGAGAGTCCCAGAGTTCGGGCTGGGGTGGTGCACACAGGCTGGGTTTGGAGAATCGCGCAGGAAATTGGATCTGGAGGAGGTTACCGAGATTGGGAAATGTGCAGGGGCAAGAAGAATGTACAGAGATAGTGATGGCTGAAGGGACTGAAGGAGGTTATGGAAATGGGGAGGGGTATAGGGGACAGAGGAGGTTACAGAGATAGAGAGAGTTAGTAGGGATTGGGGAAGGATTACAGAGAAAGGCATGGGGCAGGGACTGGAACAGGATACAGAGATAGTGAGTGATGGAGGGGCTAGAAGACGCTACAGAAGGGTAATGATGCAGGGTTCAGAAGAAGTTATGCATGTAGGGCAGAATTTAAAGATTGGAAGATAAAGAAGTGTGCAGGTACTGGTGGAGGTTATCTGGAGGGAAGTTCGCAGGGACTAGAGGAGGCGACAAGGATAGGAAGGTTTGGAGAAGTTGAGGGAGGTGAAAGAAATGTGGGTTGTTATAGGGACTGGAGGAAATCACAGAAACAATGAGGAATGTTGGGACTGGAAAGAGATAGTTATAAAGAAAGGATGTGTTGCAGGCACTGGAGGATTTTACAAAGGAAGGGAGGTTAGATTAGATTACTTACAGTGTGGAAACAGGCCCTTCGGCCCAACAAGTCCACACCGCCCCGCCGAAGCGCAATCCACCCATACCCCTACATTCGCCCCTTACCTAACACTACGGGCAATTTAGCATGGCCAATTTATCTGACCTGCACATCTTTGGACTGTGGGAGGAAACCGGAGCACCCGGAGGAAACCCACGCAGACACGGGGAGAACGTGCAAACTCCACACAGTCAGTCGCCTGAGGCAGGAATTGAACCCGGGTCTCTGGCGCTGTGAGGCAGCAGTGCTAACCACTGTGCCACCGTGCCTCCCTGTAGGTGTGTAGTAACTGGAAGAGATAGTAGTGATAGGCAGGATTGTAAGAATTGGAGAAGTTGCAGAGATTTGAAGATGTCTGAAGACTGAAGAAAATTACAGAGATAGGGTGTTCCAGGGGCTGGAGGTGGTTTCAGAGATAGGGAGGATTTTTTAGATTACTTATAGTGCGGAAACAGGCCCTTCGGCCCAACAAGTTCACACCGACCCTCCGAAGAGCAACCCATCCAGACTACATTCCCCACCTCCAGCCCCTGGAACACCCTATCTCTGTAATCTTCTCCAATTTTCAGACATCTTCAAATCTCTGTAACTCCTCCAATCCTTACAACTTTGCCTTTCACTACTATCTCCTCCAGTTACTACACACTTCACCTAACACTACGGGCAATTTAGCATGGCCAATTCACCTAACCTGCACATTTTTTGGACTGTGGGAGGAAACTGGAGCACCCGGAGGAAACCCACACAGACACGGGGAGAATTTGCAAACTCCATGCAGAAGTTGCCTGAGGCGGGAATTGTCTCTGGCACAGGGAGGCAGCAGTGCTAACCACTGTGTCACCGTGCTGCCCGAATGTGCCACCATGCCGGTTGTAGGGGGTTGGGACAGTTACAGAGAAGGGAAGATGGATAGGGGATAGAAAAAATTATAGAGTTGGAGAATGTTGCAGTGACAGGAGGATGTTACAAAGACATTATGGGGTGTAGGAGATGGAGTAGGTTACAGAGAATGGAAGATGGATAGGGATAGAGGAGGCTAAAGAGTTTGGAAATGTGGCAGGGTCTGGAGAATTTTATAGGGATATGGTGGGTGACAGGAGGAACTTATAGAAATCAGGAGAAATATTGGATAAGTAGGGAAGGGTGTCGATGCTGGATGAGGTGACAGTGATAGGGAGAGTTCTTTGTCCTAGATGAAGTCCTAGGATCTAGATTGCATTGTAGATTTGTAGTAAGGTGTAGGTGCTGGGGGAGGTGTCAGGCAGGAAGCTGTGTAAGAGCTAGGAGAAGGTAGCACAAGAATAGGTTGTAAAGAAATGGAGGAGGGTAGGGGCAGGAGGACGTGACAGATATATGGGGCTGTAGTGGATAAAGGATATTCAGCTTTAGGGCGATATGACATAACAGCGGCACGGTGGCACAGTGGTTAGCACTGCTGCCTCACAGTGCCAGAGACCTGGGTTCAATTCCCGCCTCAGGCGACTGACTGTGTGGAGTTTGCACGTTCTCCCCGTGTCTGCGTGGGTTTCCTCCGGGTGCTCCGGTTTCCTCCCACAGTCCAAAGATGTGCAGGTCAGGTGAATTGGCCATGCTAAATTGCCCGTAGTGTTAGGTAAGGGGTACATGTAGGGGTATGGGTGGGTTGCGCTTCGGCGGGGTGGTGTGGACTTGTTGGGCCGAAGGGCCTGTTTCCACACTGTAAGTAATCTAAAAAACAGAGGCAGGCTCTAGAGGAGGTTACTGAGATCGATTGCAGTGTCAGACATTTAGGAGGTTACAGACTAGGAAGAGTTGTTGGTGGTGGAGAGGTTACTGAGATCAGTCGCAGTGTCCGGATATAGGCAGTTACTGAGTAGAAAGGGTTGTTGGAGAAGTAGTTACTCAGTACTGCACAGATGGAGGGTCAGTACTGAGGGAGTACTACACTGTCAGATAGTTCGTACTGAGGGAGCGCTAGGCCATTGGTTTATCAGCATTGACGGAGTACTGCACCATTTGAGAGTCAGTGCTGAGGGAATGCCGCATTGTCACCTGAGGAATGCCATACTGTCAGAGGGTCAGTACTGAGGGAGTGCCGCATTATCAGTGGGTCAGTACTGAGGGAGTGCCACACTGTCAGACGGTCAGTACTGAGGGAGTGCCACACTGTCAGACGGTCAGTACTGAGGGAGTGCCACACTGTCAGAGGGTCAGTGCTGAGGGAGTGCCGCATTATCAGTGGGTCAGTACTGAGGGAATGCCACACTGTCAGAGGGTCAGTACTGAGGGAGTGCCGCATTATCAGTGGGTCAGTACTGAGGGAGTGCCACACTGTCAGAGGGTCAGTACTGAGGGAGTGCCGCACTGTCAGAGGGTCAGTACTGAGGGAGTGCCACACTGTCAGAGGGTCAGTACTGAGGGAGTGCCACACTGTCAGAGGGTCAGTACTGAGGGAGTGCCACACTATCAGAAGGTCAGTGCTGAGAGAGTGTGGCACTGTCAGAGGGTCAGTACCGAGGGAGTGCTGCACTGTCAGAGGGTCCGTGCTGAGGGAGTGCCACACTGCCAGAGGGTCAGTACCAAGGGAGTGCTGCACTGTCAGAGGGTCCATGCTGAGGGAGTGCCGCACTGTCAGAGGGTCAGTACTGAAGGAGTGCCGCACTGTTGAAGGATCTCACTGCAGTTGGTTTTTATTTCAGTGCATACTGTCTTTTCCAATTCCATGACTACCTTCCTTTCACCTCAGATCCTCTGGGATTGTCTCTGTCCCCATCACAGTTCCAGACTCTATCACGGAATGGAAGGGCAGCATGTTCTGTACTAGCCATGTGGGAATTGGAATCTCCAACACTGCCACCTTCAAGGCATTTCAACCATTCTTCGTCGAACTGGCTCTGCCCTTTGCTGTTGTCAGAACCGAGGGCTTCACTCTCAATGCCAAAGTCTTCAACTACCTGAGTCAATGTCTTGTGGTGAGTGAGCTTGCCTGCTTGTTATTCCACACTGGAATGAGGTCCCAGCCTCTTCCCTGCCATTTTTGCCCTACACGACACCAGTTATGGCATCATGTTAGCTGAATACAGACCGGGGACGAATTGTCTGTTACTCCTGCTCATCATGTTGGATGCCAAACTCAGAGCGGAGTACTTGTATATTCCTTCACAAGATCTATGTGTGTGGCTCTGGCTGGGCCAGCATTTCTTAACCATTGCTGAGGTCCTTTCTTCAACTGCTGGAGTCCATGTGGGTCAACCAATAGTACAATATTCTTTGCAAGAGAATTCAAGGGTTTCAACACTGAAGGAACAGTGATATATTTCCAGCTTAGGATGGTGAGTGGCTCAGAAGGGAACTTCTGGTAGGTACTCTGCCCATGCAGCTGCTGCCCTTGTGTGTCCATATGGTATTGGTCGTGGGTCTGGAAGGTATCTCAATGAATATTAGCAATGCAGCTTGGAGACGGTATACACAGGTTATTGCTGAGCAGTTGCTACTTGATAGTTCTGCATTCCTGTACTTTACTGATGATTGGGGCGGTAATTGGCCGGGTTGGATCCTGTCCTGCTTTTTGTGGAGATGACCCAAAGACTAGCTGTGAACTTCTGGACTGAGTCCTGCGTTGTGGCACATTTACCCATTTCCTCTTTCCTCAGGTGAAAGTGACCCTGCTCAATGCCCAGGGATTTACTGTAACAGCAGAAAGTGACATCGAACATATGACTTGCATCTGCTCCCAGGACAGTCAGACTTTCAGCTGGCATCTCCTCGCCACGGGACTGGGTCAGTAATTTACTGAGCACCAGACTCCAATCTGGGCCAAGGAGCCTTTGTTCCGGATCCCTGGGTTAGGGAGAGAGGGGGAGAACTATTTCAGGTAACTGTTCCCAATCCCTGGGTCAGTCAAGGAAGGGGAGACACATTCCATGTACATGCTCCCAATCCCTGGGTTTGGAAGGGAAGGGGAGAATCATTCCAGGTACCTATTCCGATTCTTGGTTTCAGGAGGGAGGGGAAAAATTATTCCGGGTACCTGCTTCCGATCCCTATGTTAGGGGGGGAAGGGGAGAATCATTCCAGATACCTGTTCCCAATCCCTGAATTAGGGAAGGGGAGAATAATTCCAGGTACCTGTTCCCAATCCCTGAGTTAGGGAAGAAAGGGTAAAATCTACCTTTTTACAGTATTCTAAATGCAGCCGAACCAAAGTCTTGTACAATGTTAACGTGACCCGCCAGCTCTTATACTCAATGCCCCTTACGATGAAGGCAAGCATACCATATGCCTTCTTGACCACTCTATCCACCTGTGCAGCTGCCTTCGGGGTACAATGGACCTGAACTCCCCGATCTCTCTGCCCAACAACTTTTCCCAAGGCTCTTCCATTTACTGTATAATTTGCTCTAGAATTAGACTTCCCAAAATGCATCACCTCACATTTGTCTGGATTGAAATCCATCTGCCACTTTTCTGCCCAACTCTCCAGTCTATCTATATTCTCCTGTATGCTTTGACAGTCCCCTATGCTTTCTTGCTACTCCACCAATCTTCGTGTCATCTGTAAACGTACTGATCAGACCAACAATGCCCTCTTCCAGATCATTTATGTATATTACACACAACAGTGGCCCCAACACTGACCCCTGTGGAACACCACTGGTCACCTTTCTCCATTTCGAGAAACTCCCTTCAACTACTACTCTCTGTCTCCTGTTGCTCAGCCAGTTCTTTATCCACCTCACTAGAACACCCTGCACACCATGTGATTTCACTTTCTCCATTAGTTTACCATGGGGAAGCATATCAAACGCCTTACTAAAGTCCATGTATATGACATCAACAGTCCTTTCTTCATCGATCAACTTGGTCACTTCCTCAATTAACTCTATTAAGTTGGCAAGGCATGATCTCCCACACAAAACCATGTTACCTACCACTGATAAGCCCATTCTTTTCCAAATATAACTAGATTTTATCCCTCAGTACTTTCTCCAGCAACTTTCCCACCACTGACGTCAGGCTCACTGGTCTGTAGTTACCTGGAATATCCCTACTACCCTTCTTGTACAGGGGGACAACATGAGCAACCCTCCAGTCCTCCTGCACCTCACCTGTGTTTAAGGAAAGTTATCTGTCACAAAAATATCTGTCAGGGCCCCAGCTCTCTTGCTTCCCTCAGCAACCTGGGATAGATCTCATCCAGTTCTGGGGATTTGTTCACCTTAATATCCTTTCGCCTACCCAACACATCTTCCCTACTTATGTCAACATGATCCTGAGTAATCAAACTTCTATCTCTAATCTCAACATTCATCGTGTCCATTTTCTCAGGTTCTCCACACAACCTTCCTTCCTTATCCTTTAGTGGGCCAACCCTTTCTCTCATTATTCTCTTGCTTCTTATGTAAGAATAAAAAGCTTTGGGATTCTCCTTAATTCTGCTTGCTAAAGCTATTTCATGACCCCTTTTAGCCCGCTTGATTCCTTATTTAAGAATGGTCCTACTCTCCTGATATTCCTCCAGGGCCCGTTCTGTTCTTAGCTGCCTGGACCTTATGTATGTTTCCCTTTTCCTCTTGGCTAATCGCACAATTTCTCTTGTCATGCATGGTTCACAAATCTTGCCTTTCCTATGCTATGTTTTCAAAGGGACATGCCTATCCTGCACTATCTTCAACCTATCTTTGAAAGTCTCCCACATTATCAAATATGGACTTCCCTTCAAATAACTGTGTCCAATCCACTTTTCCCAGCTCCTGCCTAATTTAGATATGATTGGCCTTGGCCTAGTTTAGTACTCTTCCCTTAGGGCCATCACTTTCATCTTTGTCTACAAGTATTTTAAAACTTGCAGAATTGTGGTCACCATTTCCAAAGAAATCCCCCACTGCAACTTCTCCCACCTGCCCTGGCTCATTCCCCAACACCAGGTCCAATATGGCCCCTTCCCTCATCGGATTATTGACATACTGCTCTAGAAAACTTTCCTGGATTCTCCTTACAAATTCTCCCCCATCCAGACCTCTGACACTAATTGTATCCCAATCAATGTTGGGAAAATTACATCTCCATCATGACTACCCTATTGCCTCTACATCTTTCTGTAATATTTGTTCTTCTACCTCACGTTCACTGTTGGGAGCCCCACCAATATAACTGCACCCTTCTTATTTCTCAGCTCTACCCATAAAGACTCACTGCTCAAGCCCTCCATTGTGTCTTCCTTCAGCACAGCCGTGTTATCATCCCTGACCAGCAATGCCTGACCTCCCCCACCCCCCGTTTACTTGCCTCCCTGTTCTGTCTGAAGCATCTATATCCTGGAACATTTAGTTGCCGATCATGCCTTTCCTTCAACCAAGTCTCTGTGATCGCAATAACATCATACTCCCAGGTACCAATCTAAGCCCTAAGTTCATCTGCCTTACCCACTATACTCCTTGCATTAAAGTATATGCACTTCAATCCACCAATTCTTTTGCGTTCATCTGCTTTCTGCCTACTCGTCCCCTTGGTAATGCTAACTTTGTGATCGTTATAGTCTCCAGTTTCCACCTCACTATCTACTAGTCTTACATAGAACATAGAAGAATACAGCGCAGTACAGGCCCTTCGGCCCTCGATGTTGTGCCGATCCAAGCCCACCTAACCTACACTAGTCCACGATCCTCCATATGCCTATCCAATGCCCGCTTAAATGCCCATAATGAGGGAGAGTCCACCACTGCTACTGGCAGGGCATTCCATGAACTCACGACTCGCTGAGTAAAGAACCTACCCCTAACATCTGTCCTATACCTACCCCCCCTTAATTTAAAGCTATGCCCCCTTGTAATAGCTGACTCCATACGTGGAAAAAGATTCTCACTGTCGACCCTATCTAAACCCCTAATCATCTTATACACCTCTATCAAGTCACCCCTAAACCTTCTTTTCTCCAATGAAAACAACCCCAAGTGCCTCAGCCTTTCCTCATACGATCTTCCTACCATACCAGGCAACATCCTGGTAAACCTCCTCTGCACCCGTTCCAGTGCCTCCACATCCTTCCTATAGTATGGTGACCAAAACTGCACACAATACTCCAGATGCGGCCGCACCAGAGTCTTATACAACTGCAACATGACCTCAGTACTCCAGAACTCAATTCCTCTACCAATAAAAGCCAGTACGCCATATGCCTTCTTCACCGCACTATTTACCTGGGTGGCAATCTTCTCTTCTGGTTCCCAGCCCTCTGCCACGTTAGTTTAAAACCTCCCCAACAGAAATAGCAAAAAGGGAGGGAAAGGGAGAATCAACACAGTGTTCCATTCGTAATCCCTGTGGAATGATCCCAGATTAAGGACCGAGAAGATGAATCAGTCTGTGCTCCGGTTCCTGATCCCCAGTTTAGGGAAGATTCGGGAGCATCATCCCATGTTCCTGCTCCACATCCTTTGTCCAGTCTGTGGGATATAGAAGGAATAAATCAGCCCTGATTCATGCTCACATTTCTCCTCTTTCTCTGTCTCTCTGTCTCTCTCTCTCTCTCTGTCTCTCTCTCAATGATCCAGGCCAGCAGAATTTGACAGTGCAAGCTGAATCGATTGCCTCTGAGACTCTGTGTGGGAATGAGATGGCGATTGTCCCTGCTAAAGGAGCTCTGGATGTCATTCGGAAATCCCTCCTCATCAAGGTCAGAACTGTGCAATGATTGAGAAGGAATTGGCTTAAAGCTGAATGGGTGCAGGGTTAAGGGAGGGCTGTAATTGGGCAGGAGAATGGAGAGATGACTGACAGAAGAGTGAACACTCAGGGTCTAGAAACTTTATTGAGGAATATATGATGTGTCTGGCACAGGGTGTCCTGCTGACTGAAAGATCAGTCCTGCTTAAAGTTTTAATGTATTAATTCAATTGGTAAAATAGCTAAATTATTTTCCTTAATTTCCATTATCAGAACAAAGGTGACTTTCAATGGATTTCTGATAAACTCAGAGGTATCTCATTTATCATAAAAGAAAATGGGTGGCACAGTGGCACAGTGGTTAGCACTGCTGCCTCACAGCGCCAGAGACCTGGGTTCAATTCCCACCTTAGGCGACTGACTGTGTGGAGTTTGCACATCCTCCGGATGCTCCGGTTTCCTCCCACAGTCCACAGATGTGCAGGTCAGGTGAATTGGCCATGCTAAATTCCCTGTAGTGTTAGGTAAGGGGTAAATGTAGGGGTATGGGTGGATTGTGCTTCGGGCGGGTTGGTATGGACTTGTTGGGCCGAAGGGCCTGTTTCCATACTGTAATTAATCTAATCTAAAAAAAACAATTCCTTAAGTTACAGAATGGGTGAGCAACTAAGGTATATTCCAGAGACAGAGAAAAAGGGAAGGTGATTGAGGGGGAGAGGCAGAGAGAGAGAGAGAGTGAGAAAGAGACATGCAGACAGACAAAGAGGGAGAAAACTAAATTTAAAAATTCAGAAGGCCTGCTCTCTATGGGCCATTGGACCGAACACAAAAGGTAAATGTGATCTTTAAATTTCCAGAATTTTCTGTTGATGAAATCAAAATGCTCACTGATGTGGAGTGAGAAAATTTCTTCAGATACCTTCAGGCTCACTTCAGTTCACACAGAAGGACAATTAGGCTTTGGCCTTTGAGTGGACATGCTTTGACTTTTCGGGGCTTATGAACTAGTCAGAGATGGCTTATATCTGGAACATTCGCTGGATCACAGAAATATTTCTGTGTGAGAGAGAGAATACAATCTGTGCAGCCTGTCCTGTTCTAAGATTTCTCCTTAATCTCTTTTTTTAAGGGGTGAGACATCATATTGCTGCAGGAGATTGTCTCTCCTTTACTGACAGACTCAGGTGTCCTGCACAAAAATGATTCAAATCAAAAGAGTCTTGCTAGGTAACCTTTAGCAGACAGAATTGCAGAAGGAGGTTGGGGGGGCGCCTCAGGTGTGGACAGCAAAGTCAGGCGCTGTATCTTAAAAAGCTTTGCTCGCCTATTTTCCAAATTCACTCAACTTTTCATTAGTTCATTGGTGAGTCAGTACTCTCGTTATTGTCGAACTATGCACATTCCTTCACAATCCTGGTAAATTCCTTTTAGTCCAGAATTTCTGAACATTTCCATATTTCTACTCTCAATATCCACATATGATCCTTCCATATCAATCTGTTTCCAAACATCAAAGATGAGTAAGAGTGGAAATGCATCAACTGGTTCTGGTTGACTGTGTCCATTGCTGAATGCCTTGAGAGGACTGACTGCCAGATCTGTCAGATCTTTCTTTGAGTCAGCTAGTTAATCAAAATGGAGCAGTACAATTTAAAGATCATTTACTGATTCATGGTTATTTGGTATTGATCTGGAGTCTGATCATTGAAGTAAACAGATTAAACCTGCCAAGTAACTATGGATGATTGTGCTTATGTGAAATTGTTTTGCTCTTTTACTTTATTGCTTTTCATGATGATTAGAACATAATCTCTCTCTCCCTCTCTTTTCTGTCTCTCAATCTCCTCTCTCTTTCTCTTTCCTAAATCTCTGTCATCTATCCCTTCATCTCTGTCTTCTTCTTTCTCCTACTCACTCTTGGAATCTATCTCTTTCTCCCTGATATTTTGCCCTTCTCGCGCGCTCTCTCTCTCTCTCTCTCTTCCCCCTGCCATGCGTCCCTATCTGTCTCTCTATCGATATTTTGCTCCCTGCTCTCTTTTACAGATCTTCTTTCATCTGTTACTCCCTGTTGTCTCTCTCCCTCTCTCCCTCTCTGTCTCTCCCTCTCACTGTCTTGTGCTATCTCTGTCCCTTGCACTCTCTGTTTCATCCTCTCTACCACTCCATCTCTGCATCTTGCTTTCTGTCGATCTGACTCTCTGTCTCACTCTTCTCCTATCTCTGTGTCTCTGTTATCCATCTCACTACCTTCCTGTCTCCCAAATTCTCGATCTTTTTGTCACATATTCCCTTTCGCTGACACTCACTCTCTGTCTTGCAGCCCGAGGGCATCGAGACTGAACTGACCCACAACTCTTTGGTGTGTCCAGCAGGTAGAAGACTCCAGTTCACCTGGTGGGAAATGGGACCATCTGAACATCCAGTCAAGTCAAGTTCCCTCAGCATTTTGATGAAGGAGAGGGAGACAGTGAGGGAGGGTCCCTCAGCTCTGGCTCTGTGTGAGGGAGACAGCAAGGGATTGTCCCTCAGCTCTGGCTCTGTGTGAGGGGGACAGCAAGGGAGTGTCCCTCAGCTCTGGCTCTGTGTGAGGGAGACAGTGACGGAATGTCCCTTGTGGGCGGCACGGTGGCACAGTGGTTAGCACTGCTGCCTCACAGTGCCTGAGACCTGGGTTCAGTTCCTGCCTCAGGCGACTGACTGTGTGGAGTTTGCACGTTCTCCCCGTGTCTGCGTGGGTTTCCTCCGGGTGTTCCGGTTTCCTCCCATAGTCCAAAGATGTGCAGGGTCAGGTGAATTGGCCATGCTAAATTGCCCGTAGTGTTAGGTAAGGGGTAAATGTAGGGGTATGGGTGGGTTTCGCTTCGGCGGATCGGTGTGGACTTGTTGGGCCGAAGGGCCTGTTTCCACACTGTAATGTAATCTAATGTAATCTAATGTAATCTAAAAAAAAAGCACTGGCTCTGTATGAGGGAGACAGTGAGGGAGGGTCTCTCTGCTCTGGCTCTGTGTGAGGGAGAAAGTAAGTGAGGGTCTCTTCGCTCTGGCTCTGTGTGAGGGAGACAGTGAGGGAGGGTCCCTCAGCTCTGGCTCTGTATGAGGGAGACAGTGAGGGAGGGTCTCTCTGCTCTGGCTCTGTGTGAGGGAGACAGTAAGTGAAGGTCTCTTCGCTCTGGCTCTGTGGGGAGAGTGAGTATGTGTGGGAGTGTATGTCCCTCAGCTCTATTTGGAGACAGGGAGTGTATGAGGGACTGCCCTCAGTCCTGGATGGGAGAGAGGGTGGGTGGAAAAGACAGGCATAAAGAGAGATATATGAGAGAAAGAGAGAGACAGATAGACAGACAAAGTGAGAGAGTGATGTAATGATAGTGATTGTATGTGGAAGATTTATTGATGATGGTTGCGGCATTGGGTGATTTAATGGGTTCACTGTCACTCTGTCTGAGGACACATCACTCTGGGAATGAGATTGGAGTTGATGATGGTGATTGAGATAATAGTGGGAAAACCTGGAAGGGGTGCAGCTGAGAGGTGGGGTCAGTGTGCTGTCCTTATGGGTTATGTGGGTTGTCAAAGACTAACTGGAGGTTCTCACATTTGATCTTCGATCCAGGCAAGCCAATCACTGAGGAGTTCCAGCTCGAACTTCCTCAAGACGTCATTGAAGGATCAAGCAGGGCCTATGTGACTGTGCTGGGTAAGAATCTAATAGCAATCCGATGGAGGCTTGTACATAACTCTGGAAAGGGAAGGCTTCAGTCATATTCCATACTGAAGAATGATAACAACCACTGACCTCCACAAGGATGAGAGAGAAACATCATTACATCACTATCTCATCCTCTTCCTCTCTCTCTCTCTTTCTCTTTTTGTTGAAACTGAAATTGGGGGCAAGTTGTTTTTGGGATTGGGGTATTGTTTGGGTTTTGGGGTTGAGGTACGGTTTGGGTTTTGGGATTGAGGTATAGTTTGGGTTTTGGGATTGAGGCATGGTTTGCATTTTGGGATTGAGGTATAGTTTGGGTTTTGGGATTGAGGTATGGTTTTGCGTTTTGGGATTGAGGCATGGTTTGGGTTTTGGGATTGAGGTATGGTTTTGCGTTTTGGGATTGAGGCATGGTTTGGGTTTTGGGATTGAGGCATGGTTTGCGTTTTGGGATTGAGGTACGGTTTGGGTTTTGAGATTGAGGCATGGTTTGCGTTTTGGGATTGAGGTATAGTTTGGGTTTTGGGATTGAGGTACGGTTTGGGTTTTGGGATTGAGGAATGGTTTGGGTTTTGGGATTGAGGCATGGTTTGGGTTTTGGGATTGAGGTATGGTTTTGCGTTTTGGGATTGAGGCATGGTTTGGGTTTTGGGATTGAGGCATGGTTTGCGTTTTGGGGTTGAGGTATAGTTTGGGGTTTGGGATTGAGGTACGGTTTGGGTTTTGGGATTGAGGCATGGTTTGCGTTTTGGGATTGAGGTATAGTTTGGGTTTTGGGATTGAGGTACGGTTTGGGTTTTGGGATTGAGGCATGGTTTGCGTTTTGGGATTGAGGTATAGTTTGGGTTTTGGGATTGAGGTACGGTTTGGGTTTTGGGATTGAGGAATGGTTTGGGTTTTGGGATTGAGGTATAGTTTGGGTTTTGGGATTGAGGCATGGTTTGTGTTTTGGGATTGAGGTACGGTTTAGGTTTTGGGATTGAGGTACGGTTTAGGTTTTGGGATTAAGGTATGGTTTGGGTTTTGGGATTGAGACATGGTTTGGGATCGAGGCATGGTTTGGGTTTTGGGATTAAGGTATGGTTTGGGTTTTGGGATTGAGGCATGGTTTGGGATCGAGGCATGGTTTGGGTTTTGGGATTAAGGTATGGTTTGGGTTTTGGGATTGAGGCATGGTTTGGGATCGAGGCATGGTTTGGGTTTTGGGATTGAGGTATGGTTTGGGTTTTGGGATCGAGGCATGGTTTGGGATCGAGGCATGGTTTGGGTTTTGGGATTGAGGCATGGTTTGGGTTTTGGGATTGAGGCATGGTTTGGGTTTTGGGATTGAGGTATGGTTTGGGTTTTGGGATTGTGGTGTGGTTTGTATTTTGGATTGAAATATGTTTATCTTTGGTATTGTAATCGGGGCTGTGGTTAGGAATCTGAAAGCTTCTAACATACAATCACAAGAAAAATGCTCTAATATCTGACCTGTCCAACCTGCTCCACCATTTAATATATTGTGGGCGGCACGGTGGCACAGTGGTTAGCACTGCTGCCTCACAGCACCAGGGACCCGGGTTCAATTCCCGCCTCAGGTGACTGACTGTGGAGTTTGCACGTTCTCCCCATGTTTGCGTAGGTTTCCTCCGGGTGCTCCGGTTTCCTCCCACAGTCCAAAGATGTGCAGGTCAGGTGAATTGGCCATGCTAAATTGCCCGTAGTGTTAGGTAAGGGGTAAATGTAGGGGTATGGGTGGGTTACGCTTCGGCGGGTCGGTGTGGACTTGTTGGGCCGAAGGGCCTGTTTCCACACTAATGTAATCTAATCTAATCTAATTAATGGTTGATATCATTCTTCTTTCAGTGTTTTAGACCTCATATCCACCTCAAATTTAAAATCTATTTAAAGAACCTATTTCTGCCAGCTTCTGAGAAGTCATGATCCAAACCCTTGCAACTCCCCCAAGAGAAAGCAATCCCTCATCTTGATTATAAATAGATGACCTCTTAGTTCAAGATTCATCGAGAGGAAACTACCTCTCCAGAACCATCCTGTCAAAACTCCTCAGGATATCCATGGATACAAACCTGGTCTGTCTAACTTTTCCTCACAAGACAGGTTTTCCTTTCCAGCTGTTAGTCTGGTAAAGCTTCATTGATCTGCCTCAAATGCGTTTCTATCTTTCCTCAGATATAAAGATCAATACCTTACACGGTCCTTCAGATGCAGTTTCACCCTTGCCCTGAACCATAACATTTATATTCAACTTCCCTCGCAAGAAGTGATAACATTTCATTAGTTTTCCCAAATATTTGCTGTACCTGCATATTAACCTTCTGCAATTATCCTTAGCCTTTTTGAAGGGAAGATTTCTTCTGTACCCTGACCATTGTTTCAGATGTTTGAATGTTTGAATCGCCATTATCATACATTGTTGCTTATCGGTATTGTTGATCAAAAAAAACTTCTCATTGATAAAGCTGGTTTTTATCCTATAAATCTTCTTATCTATCATTGTCTTCACATTTATTATGTTACTATCCAATGATAGTAACATAATAACAATTTATCTATATCTTCCCCCAACCTTCACTAGTTTAAGAATCATAGAATCATACAGCGCAGAAACAGACCCATTGGTCCAGCTCAGCCATGCTGACAGTTTCCCAATCTGGACCAGTCCCACTTGCCTGCGTTTAGCCTATATCCCTCAAAACCTTTCCTGTTCTTGGGCCTGCCCAAATGTCTTTTAACTGTAACTGTACCTGTGCTTACTACTTTGTCTGGCAGTTCATTCCACACACAAGGCACCCTGTTGATGATATAGTTGCCTCTCTGGTCACTTTGTTAAGAAAGCATATGGTGTTTTGGTTTTCACTAACAGTGGTGTTGTGTTTAAGAGCTACAAAGTTTTGCTGCAATTCTACAAGTCCCTGGTAAGACTGGAATATTGTGTCCAGTTCTGGCGACCCTATCATAGGAAAGATATGGAGGCTTTGGAGAGGGTGCAAAGAAGGTTTACGAGGATGCTGCCTGGACTGGAGGGCTTGCCTTATGAAGAGAGGTTAACTAAGCTCAGACCTTTCTCTCTGGAGAGAAGGAGGAAGAGAGGTGACCTGTTCGATATATACAAGGTAATGAGAGGCATGGATAGAGTCGATAGCCAGAGACTTTTCCCCAGGGCAGGATTGACTGGCACGAGAGGTCATAGTTTTAAGATATTAGGAGAAAGGTATAGAGGGAACGTCAGAGGAAGGTTCTTTACGCAGAGAGTTGTGAATGCATGGGGGGGTTGCCAGCGGGGGTGGTGGAAGCAGAGTTATTAGGGACATTTAAGCGACGGCTGGACATGCACAAGGATAGCAGTGAATTGAGGGGTGCATAGGTTAGGTTATTTTATTTTACATTAGGATTCATCCTCGGCAGAACATCGTGGGCCTAAGGACCTATTCTTTGTTGTACTTTTCTATGTTCTAAGCTCTATATACTTTTAAATCCTTCTGCTCTCACCTTAAAAATATGACTCCTTGTTTTGAACTCTCCCACCCAAGGGAAAACACCTTTGCTATTCATCTTATCTATGCCCCTCGCAATTTTATAAACCTCTGTCAGTTTACCCTTAACCTCCTACACTCCAATGAGAAAGGTCTCAGCCTACCAGCTCTTCTTATAATTCAAACTCTTCAGTCCTGCCAACATCCTTCTACATCCTTTTCCAAACCTTCTACAATTTAATAATATCCTTCCAAAAGTGGCCTCACCAACATCCTGTAAAACGTCAACATGGCATCCTAACTCCGGTATTCAATCGGCTGAGCAATGAAGGCAAGTGTGCTAAACACCTACTTAAAACTAGCCTTTCCACATGTGATACAACCCTCCAGAGAACTATGTACCTGAACCACTGGGTCTCTTTGTTTAGCAACATTAACTGTGTAGGTCCTGCCTTCACTTTTTCACCAAAGTGCAAAACCATGCATTTATCCAAATTAAACTCCGTCTGCCACTCCTCGGCTCATCAGCCAAACTGATCAAAATCCTTTTGTAATCTTAGATAACCTCATTCCCACACTTACTAATCACGCTGCAAAGTTCTCATCTAAATCATTTATATAAGTGACAAACAACAGCGTACCCAGTAGCGATCCCTATGGAACACCTCCAGTCTGAAAAGCAACCCACCACCACCCACCCTCTGTCTCCTTCTGTCAAACCAATTTTGTGTCCAATTTGCAAGTTCTCACTGAATGCAATGTTGAATTGAATGATTTATTGATACTTGCATTTCACAGTGAATGATAGAGTAAAATATGGTGAAAAGCTCCAACTGAGGAACAATTTGGCCTCCACCGCTCCTCCATCACCTCACCGCTGTCTGCGCTGGACCCAGAAATGTAGGAGTCGCCAAACTTTAGGTGCCAGTCCTTCACTGCTGGGCCCCACCTCACTAAGGCGGCCGCTGATGCTGGATCTTCTGCTGAAGCCATACTCGCCCCGCAACCAGGAATCCCCGGCTTGGCCACCACCACTATCTCAGTGATAACCAGGAATCCCCGGCTTGGCCTCCACCACTATCTTGGTGATAACACAATCTTGGTAAAAACCCGGAATGTTCAGCTTCACTGCCACTGCCATCACAAAAATAACCAGGAATCCCTGGCTACACTGGTACCACCATCTTGGTGATAACCAGGAATCCCTGGCTACGCTGCCACCACTGTCTCGGTGATAACCAGGAATCCCTGGCCACGCTGGTACCACTATCTTGGTGATAACCAGGAATCCCTGGCTACGTTGCCACCACTGTCTCGGATATAACCAGGAATCCCTGGCTACGCTGGTACCACTATCTTGGTGAGAACCAGGAATCCCTGGCTATGCTGCCACCACTGTCTCGGTGATAACCAGGAATCCCTGGCTACGCTGGTACCACTATCTTGGTGATAACCAGGAATCCCTGGCTATGCTGCCACCACTGTCTCGGTGATAACCAGGAATCCCTGGCTACGCTGCCACCACTGTCTTGGTGATAACCAAGAGGCCCTGCTCTGGCCTTGCCACAACCACAACTAGGGGACCCTGGCTTGCTGCCATCTCGATGATAGCAGGAGTCCCCACTCCAGGCATATCATGCTGCTGCCAATGCCACGAATCCCCTTCTGGGCCGACTGTAACCAGGATACCCTGGCTCCACTGCCAGGCCATGCTGCAATGTCCCACTAAGTGTCCTGCTTTGACTTCTCTCCTATGAGAAGTGGACTTGCCGTTGCCGCCATCTTCAAAGGTCCACTGCTGCCACGTCCAGTGGCCAGGAGGGGATATGCCCACTGCTGTCTCATCCAGTGGCCAGGAGTAGACACGCCCACCCTTGCCACCTCCAATGGTCAGAGGGAGACACACACACCTCCAATGGCCAGGAGGGGACACGCCCACTGCTACCACCTCCAATGGCCAGGGGAGACATGCTCACCGCTGCCACCTCCAGTGGCCAGGAGGGGACACACCCACCTCCAGTGACTGGGGGAGATGCACTCACCACTGCCACATCCAATGGCCAGGGGAGACACACCCACCTCCAGTGACCGGGGGGAGACGCGCCCGCCACTGCCACCTCCCATCAGCAGGAGGCTGCGGTCAGGCCACACACGGCCTGCTCTTGCTGCGGTGTTGAGGCCGCTGATTAACCGACATAAAAAGCTTTAAGGAAAAGAAACAGAAATAAATGAAAAGAAAAGTGTAATGATGGGAAATAGGTGGACCTTATTGACTGTGAGGTCCTGTTGACCAGACCGAATCAGGAAGCCCTGCCAAACAACATTAACCAGGGATTTAAGCTTTCCTTGTTGTTTGCAGTTTGTGACTCTGGTTTGTTGATAGTAGCATTACAGTCAATACATGCATTGGCAAAACTGTAAGATATGTTGAGAAGCTTAACTGCGAGAGTTGTGAAGAGAAATTGTGAATAAATTCTTAATACTTTGAGTCCTAAAAAAATGAGCTGGGGATTTGTAATCTCTTCAGTTCTGGGGATTGTCTCCGAGTTGCCTAACTGCCTCTGAAAGAAAGAAAGAAAGTAGACAACAATGGCTGAGTCCGAGGCTCAAGAGCCTCCATGCAGCCATGCTAGTCCAGCACCATCTTCAATACTCTCCAAATGCTCTCTGTCAAAATCCCCTCTAACATCATGCCCACCACTGTTGTCAGACTCACCGGCTTCTCCCTCCAGCCTTTCTTCAATAAAGGTACAACATTAGCCACCCTCTAGTCCTTGGCACCTTACCCATGAGCGTAGATAAAACAAATGTCACTGTTGGGGACCTAGCAATCTCTTCTCTAACTTTAGATTCCCTACAGTGTGGAAACAGGCCCTTCGACCAAACAAGTCACTCCAACCCTCCGAAGAGTAACTCATCCAGACTCATTTCCCTCTGAGCTGAAAATGTGTTGCTGGAAAAGTGCAGCAGGTCAGGCAGCATCCAAGGAGCAGGAGAATCGACGTTTCGGGCATAAGCCCTTCTTCAGGAATGAGAAAAGTGTGTCCAGCAGGCTAAGATAAAATGTAAGGAGGAGGGACTTGGGGGAGGGGCTTTGGAAATGCAATAGGTGGAGGGAGGTCAAGGTAAGAGTGATAGGCCGGAGTGGGGTGGGGGCGGAGAGGTCAGGAAGAAGATTGCAGGTTAGGAAGGCGGTGCTGAGTTCGAGGGATTTGACTGAGACAAGGTGGGGGGGGGGGGGTAAATGAGGAAACTGGAGAAATCTGAGTTCATCCCTTGTGGTTGGAGGGTTCCTGGGCAGAAGATGAGGCGCTCCTCCTCCAACTGTCGTGTTGCCATGGTCTGGCGATGGAGGAGTCCAAGGACCTGCATGTCCTTGGTGGAGTGGAAGGGGGAGTTAAAGTGTTGGGCTACGGGGTGGTTGGTTGGTTGGTCCGGGTGTCCCAGAGGTGTTCTCTGAAACGTTCCGCAAGTAGGCGGCCTGTCTCCCCAATATAGAGGAGGCCACATCGGATGCAGCAGATGCAATAGATGATGTGTGTGGAGGTGCAGGTGAATTTGTGGCGGATATGGAAGTGTCCCTTGGGGCCTTGGAGGGAAGTAAGGGGGGAGGTGTGGGCGCAAGTTTTGCATTTCTTGCGGTTGCAGGGGATGGTGCCGGGAGTGGAGGTTGGGTTGGTGGGGGCTGTGGACCTGACGAGGTAGTCACGGAGGGAGTGGTCTTTTCAGAACGCTGATAGGGGAGGGGAGGGAAATATATCACTGGTGGTGGGGTCCATTTGGAGGTGACGGAAATGACGGCGGTTGATACGTTGTACATAGAGGTTGGTGGGGTGGTAGGTAAGGACCAGTGGGGTTCTGTCCTGGTGGCGGTTGGAGGGGCGGGGCTTAAGGGAAGTGGAAGAGATGCGGTGGAGGGCATCATCGACTACGTCTGGCGGGAAATTGCGGTCCTTGAAGAAGGAGGCCATCTGGGTTGTACGGCTTTGGAACTGGTCCTCCTGGGAGCAGATGCGGCGGAGACGAAGGAATTGGGAATATGGGATGGCGTTTTTACAGGGGGCAGGGTGGGAGGAGGTGTAGTCTAGGTAGCTGTGGGAGTCGGTCGGTTTATAGTAAATGTCCGTGTCGATTCGGTGTCGGTCGGTTTATAGTAAAATTCCTCATTCCTGAAGAAGGGCTTATGCCCGAAACGTCGATTCTCCTGTTCCTTGGATGCTGCCTGACCTGCTGCGCTTTTCCAGCAACACATTTTCAGCTCTGATCTCCAGCATCTGCAGCCCTCACTTTCTCCTCATTTCCCTCTGACTAAAGCACTTTACATTATGGGCAATTTAGCATGGCCAATTCACCTAAACTGCACATCTTTGGATTGTGGGAGGAAACCGGAGCACCTGGAGGAAACCCAAGCAGACACGAGGAGAATGTGCAAACTCCACACATACAGTTGCCCGAGGCTGTAATCAAACCTGGGACCCTGGTGCTGTGAGGCAGCAGTGCTAACCACCGTGCCACCCCCTAACTGCCCACAATGTCCTGGGATACACTTGATCAGGTCCCGGAGATTTATCCACTATTATGTTTTTAAGACTTCCAGCACCTCCACTTCTGTAATGTGGACTCTTTTCAAGGCCTCAATATGTACTTCCCCTAGTTCCCTAGCTTCTATATCTTTCTCTGTCATAAAAATGGTTAAGCTTTCCGATTTGATCTCATTACGATCAATCTTCCTTTTTAGCACATTTTACACTTTGCCTTTGGAGTGAGTCCTGTATGCATTACTGGAACTGCATTGCCTTGTCCCCTTCAGCTACCTCTTCTGTCCAATTGATATCCTGGTCATTAAAATCCCATAAGATTCCTTTCTTAATATTCTACTGTATTGTACTCAGCATATGGGTGAAGTTTTCGGTTTGGTTAGGGCTTTTTGAACTCTGTGGCCTGTGTTTTCTCTCTTTCTCTCTCCAGGGGACATACTGAGTTCTGCAATGGAGAATCTGGATGGGTTATTGAGACTACCCACAGGGTGTGGCGAACAGAACATGGTGAAATTTGCCCCAAATATCTACGTGCTGAGATACCTGAATAAAACAGATCAGCTCACTCGGGATATCCAGGACAAAGCAATTGGCTACCTACGGACAGGTAGATCTCTGCCAGAATGTGTTGCATTGTGTGGCTGTGTCTGTGTATGTTGCGTATCTGTCTGTCTGTGTGTCTGTTACTCTGATTGAGCATGTTATTCTGTTTGCATGTAGAAGGGTGTTAGTCTGGATGAGTTTTCTACTCTGATTGCATGTATGTGTATGTTACTCTGGGCCTGTGTGTGTTACATTTGGCTGTGAGTGTGAGTATTTCTCTCGATGTGAGTTAATGTGTATGGCTGTGTGTGAGTGAATGTGTTACTCTGCTTGTGTGTAACACTGTTTGGAAGTGCATTACTCTCGGTCTGAGTGAGTGTATTAATACATGTGTATGCACACGAGTGACACTTTTTTTCATGTACTTTGCACTATAACTCTCTGTAACTTGTTTAACCTCAATTAACTTGCTCACTACTCCACAGGATACCAGAACCAGCTGACATACAAACATCCTGATGGTTCCTTCAGTGCGTTTGGAGGCACAGATCATGAGGGAAATACCTGGTACAGCTGAAGGGGAAATTATCACTTCCCAATTCCTGTCTGTCTGGCACAACTAACACACATGCAGAATGTACATGTACTGAGCAAACAGTGATCACAACACGTACAGAAAAAGGCTAAAAGCTAAGTATTTACCAAATTCAGTGAGAGATAATGATCATAATACACATGGAATGCGCTGAAACAATCTGACTCACACAGGTTCATTGGGGAAGTAGTGGTCATCATAAACATGGAAAGCACTGAAAGCTGCTCTCACACACAGTGGATCCACTCGGAAATAGTAATCAGAACAAACCAGTTACAAAGTTACAAGATATAAATCTACCAGAAAATAGAGAGTGCTCATAATACTCATAACATACTTACAACAAACTTCACACAGACACACACAGACACACACACACTCTCTCTCTCTCTCACACACACTCATACACAGACATAGGCGCACACTGGGAATGGAAAACAAAATTCAGGGATATGGATTTTGCTTGTTGAGTTTGCACTTATTACCTCTCCCTATTGATCTTGTAAAAATAATGGTGGTCTGCATTATTAAACTGCTGCAGTACATTTAGTGTAATGGATACAGCATTTTGTGTGTGTGCATCCACAATTCTACCTAGAAAGCTGAAAGGTTTCCAATTCTTTGGAAAATAGAACCCTTTATGCATGGAGAAAGCCACACCTTATCATCATTCACTTGGAAGCAGTGATTACAGTATGCCTTGAGAAAGCTGAAAATGACACAAACAAAAAGGGACTCATTGGGAAATAGTAATCAAAGTATGTGCAGAGCCAGAGGAGACTCACATACACATTGATTCATGGGGAGATAGTCACTGTAAAGCACACAGAGGGCTACTGACTCTCTTTCCCTCTCTCTCACACACATAGACATATACAGACAAATCTCACTAAAGTATAATGATGATAGTGCATAGACAGCCAGCTGAAAGCAGCACACAAAGAACTTTAAAAATCGAACTTACACTAACATTATTATAAAGAGATAGAATGAGTGACAGAAAATGGGGGGGGGGGGGTTTAGATGGAGAGTGATTAACACCAGGTAAGAGAAAGTGTCAGGAACCAAGAGACAGAGCTGGATACGGAGAGCAGAAATTACAGAGAACGTTTGAAAGACTGAGGAAGAACACCCAAAAAGCTGTCAATATTCAGCTTCTTCCATATCACCATTCCAGCTCTTTCTTTCAGGTTGACAGCCTTTGTGATGAAATCATTTGCAAGTGCTCGTCAATACATCTTCATTGATAATGACACCCTTGGAGACGCTGTCAAATTCTTCCAGAGACATCAACTGGAGTCGGGTTGTTTCCGTAACCTTGGATATTTGTTCAACAATGCCCTCAAGGTACCAAGGGGAAAAGACAGTACCGAGGGTCAGGGATCAAAAGAATTGGTATTTAAGGTCAATAAGGCGCCAGGACTGAAAGATTTTGAAAGAACCAAGGATGGAAATTATGGAGGCCCTGGCCATAAACTTCCAACCTGCCCTAGACTCAGGTGAAATGCTAGAAGACTAAAACATTGCAAATATTACAATCTGGTTCAAGAAAGGTTGTAAGGATAATCCGCACAATTAAGAGCAGTTAGTTTAAATTCAGCGCAAGAAAGCTTCCAGAAGCAATTATTTGAAATCAAATTAGTGGTATTATGGAATTAGGTAGGTACTAAATAAATGAGAGCACCAAGGGTGAATTCCTATTTAACTGACTTGTTGGAGTGTCTATGAAGAGCTGAAAAAAAAGGGTCAATGATTATAATGCGGTTGATGTGATCCACATGGATTTCCAGAAGGAGGGTGATCCCATGCCTGTGAGGAAAGTTCTAGATCATGACATGGGCGGCACGGTGGCACAGTGGTTAGCACTGCTGCCTCACAGCGCCAGAGACCCGGGTTCAATTCCCGCCTCAGGCGACTGACTGTGTGGAGTTTACACGTTCTCCCCGTGTCTGCGTGGGTTTCCTCCGGGTGCTCCGGTTTCCTCCCACAGTCCAAAGATGTGCAGGTCAGGTGAATTGGCCATGCTAAATTGCCCGTAGTGTTAGGTAAGGGGTAAATGTAGGGGTATGGGTGGGTTTCGCTTTGGCGGGTCGGTGTGGACTTGTTGGGCCGAAGGGCCTGTTTCCACACTGTAATCTAATCTGTAATCTAATCTAAAAAGAAAAGTATAGCCTAGTAAGGTAGATTTGAAAGAAGTATACTTATTTACAAGTATATAAATTAATGGAGAAAGTGAGGACTGCAGATGCTGGAGATCAGGATGAAAATGTGTTGCTGGAAAAGCGCAGGGCTAATGCCCGAAACGTCGATTCTCCTGCTCCTTGGATGCTGCCTGACCTGCTGTGCTTTTCCAGCAACACATTTTCAGCTATAAATTAATGGCCTTGGTTTGTAGAATCTGCATATAATATCAATTTGTATTGACATTGAATTTGCATGGAAACAAGACGCTGTTGGGAGTGGTTCATAGGACCCTGACATTAATTGCTGTGCAAGTTGGATTATGCAGGAAAATTAATGGAGCTTAACAAAAGTTAGGAAATAATCATGGAAGATCTTAATCATAGTATAGACTGGGAAAAAAAGATAAATTGGCAGAGGTAACCTGAGAGTTCAGAATATGTGTTCAAGTATCATGACTGGTCCTAGAACCGAATGAATAACTGACTGTGTGTCTTAAACCTGGTAATTTTTACTTCCTATCAATGAATCATATTATAAATAAAACACCCTCTTAGTAAGAATGATCAATACATGATAAAATTTCACATTAATTATGGGAATGTGAAACATGAGTCTGAAGGTAGAGGCTTAAATCAAGGCATGAAGACTAAGCTGAGTTGCCTAAAGTGGAATTGGAAGATTAGTTTAAAAGGTACGATAATGGAGAATCAGTGTTGTATTTGAATAGATATTTTATAAGTCTCAGCAAGGATCGGTTTCATTGAAAGACAACGTTCTCTGGCTCACTAGAAGGTAAAAATGTTATCTGAATGAAAAGGCGGTGCTGTGAAGATTAGTGATAGCTCAGAAGATTGTGATTTTTTTTTAAATGACAAAAATGTATGAGGCATATTAGAATTTGAGAAAAAAACTGGTAAGAGATATTTAAAAAGTAGCACAAGTTTCTAGTATATACAGAGAAAAGGATAAAAGTAGCTGAAGTAAGAATTCATCTCTTCAAGGGCAAACTGGCAAAGGGTACAGCTGACAAGTATTTTGATGTCTTCCCAGTAGATGCAAAAAAATCTGAAGAACTGTGTGTGTGTGCGTGTGTGAGAGTGTGTGTGTGTGTGAGAGTGTGTGTGTGTGAGAGAGAGAGAGAGAGAGAGAGTGTGTGTGTATGTGTGTGTGAGAGAGAGAGTGTGTGTGGTGTGTGTGATTGTGTGTGGTGTGTGTGTGGTCTGTGTGTGTGTGTGTGTGTGTGAGAGTATGTCTATGTGTGCATGTGTGTGGTGTGTGAGAGAGTGTGTGTCTGTGTATGTGTGGTGTGTGTGTGAGTATGTGTGTGTGTGAGAGAGAGTGTGTGTCTGTGTATGTGTGGTATGTGTGTGAGGGTGTGTGTGTGTAGCAATTTCAAACAAATGCAAGAGGGAAAAACTATTAGAAGATCTAATGGGACTAAATGACCTGATGACCATCCTCCTTGCATCTACTTCAGAGGGAAAGGAGGAAGAATATTTTCATTGTGTCTCATCAGTTCCTTGAAATTCCCTTCCCTCGAGAGCTGTGGAGATTGTGTCATTGAACAGAGTTGAATTTGAGTTTGACCAGTTTACTTTTTTACAAGGGGCTCTAGGGTAATAAGGGGCAGCAAAGAAGAGCTGCTCTTTTTACCCTGTGGTAAACTACCTTTACCATCTTCAATGAGAACTTATTTTCTCTTACCACCTGATGATTTCTCTTTCCAGTTTCCAGCCCTCACAGATTGAAATTGATGTCGGAAACCAAAAATTGATTTCTGAACCATCTCCTAATTATTGGCCATCTCCACTGCTATCCTTGCAATTTTAACTCTCTCTGCTCTTCCGCGCAAGTTCTCAGTAATTCAGGAAGTGAATTTTTACACTCTTTGAAAATAATTGTCTTTCTAAGAGAGTCTTCTCTTTGATCTATTTTCAATGCCGTTAACTGCCTGTCAAAGTTACGTTGTTTTACCCTTTCAAATGAACAAAGAACAAAGAAAATTTACAGCCCAGGAACAGGCCCTTCAGCCTTCCAAGCCTGAGCCAATCCAAATGTACTGTCTAAACCTGTCGGTCAATTCCTTAGCATCTGTATCCTTCTATTCCCCACCTACCCATGCATTTATCCAGACGCATCTTAAATGAACCTACCATGCCTGCCTCTACCACCTCTGCTGGCTACGCGTTCCAAACGCTCACCACCTTCTGTGTGAAGTACTTGCCGCATGTATCCCCTTTAAACTTTCCACCTCTCACCTTGAAAGCGTGACCTCTTGTTATTGAATCCTTCACCCTGGGAAATAGCTTATCTCTGTCCACCCTGTCTATACCCTTCATGATTTTATTAACCTCAATCAGGTCACCCCTCAATCTCCTTTTTTCTAATGAAAATAAACCTAACCTAACTCAACCTTTCTTGATAGCTGACACATTCCATATCCGGCAACATCTTCGTAAACCTTCTCTGCACCCTCTCCAAAGTGTCCACATCCTTTTAGTAATGTGGCGACCAGATATGTACACAGTATTCTAAATGCGGCCGAACCAATGTCTTTTACAATTTTAACATGACTTGCCAGCTCTTATACTCAATACCCTGTCCAATGAAGGAAAGTGCTTTCTTGACCACTCTATCCACCTGTGCAGCAACCTTCAGGGTACAATTGACCTACACTCCCAGATCTCTCTGTCCACCAGCTTTTCCCAAGGCTCTTCCATTCATTGTATAATTCACTCTGGAATTAGTCTTGCCTAAAAGCATCACCTCACATCTGTCTGGATTGAAATCCATCTGCCACTTTTCCGCCCAACTCTCCAGTCTATCTATATCCTCCTGTATTCTCTGACAGTCCTCTATGCGTTCTGCTACTCCACCAATCTTCGTGTCATCTGCAAACTTGCTGATCATACCAACAGTGCCCTCTTCCAGATCATTTATGTATATTACACACAACAGTGGCCCCAACACTGACCCCTGTGGAACACCACTAGTCACCTTTCTCCATTTCGAGAAACTTCCATCAACTACTACTCTCTGTCTCCTGTTGCTCAACCAGTTCTTTATCCACCTTGCTAGAACACCCTGCACACCTAATGACTTCACTTTCTCCATTAGTCTAACATGGGGAACCTTATCAAATGCCTTACTAAAGTCCATGTATATGGCATCAACAGCCCTTCCTTCATCTATCAACTTGGTCACTTCCTCAAAGAACTCTATGAAGCAGGAAATGCATGTTTGACCAGGTTTCCTCCTTAGATTCTTGCACTCACTCATGTGCACATAAGATAGCTTTCTCCACCTTCTCATACTTCAGATAACTCCTCTAATCGTGATGCAAATACCTCACGAGCTCTACACACCAACTTTGTTTGAATCAACGATACCCATATAATCGCTGACCATTTCATTTGTTTAGCCATTTTCACCAATGAAATGAAAAAAATATCTTCTTGTCACATTTGGGCAATGGTTGGACATATTTAAACAGATCCCCACCAGGTCTTTGGCTAATGATGGGTTTGCTCATCATGAGTATCCTTCTCAGTAAGCCTAACTTTTATCTTCAGCTCCACCCTTTTCAGTTAGAACTCCTTTCTAATTGCCAACTTCAGAAGTTCAAATTTTCTCTAGTTTTCTTCTGCTCGGGCTATTCTTACCTTTTGTTTGCCTCTAACTCAAAAGCTGCTTCATTTGTTATTGAATTTTAACCATTCCCAAAGATTCCAAAGGCATTTCCAGCAATTGTTAATGTTACAATATTGCTGCAATTAACCCCCCCACCACCACCACTTTTCACATGGACAAAAGTAACCCCAACTCCAGCTGGTCTGCCAATTCCAAAAGCTTTGCCTTGGTCACTTTCTGTAAAATTCCTGTAAAATTCTTCCACCCCCAGGAAACTCTTTGTGACTGAAAGAGCTATTATGACACAAGGCACACCCTGTTAAAATCAACTGAATTCCACACCCGAAACAAAAGAGTCATAGAATCCTCCAGCTGGAGACATGCCCTTTAGCCCAAACCAGTCCATAACAACCAATATTTCTGTCTACACTAACCCCGTTCCCCTGCATTTGGCCCATATCCTTCTAAACCTTTTCTATCCATGTATTTGTCCAAATATCTTTTGAATGTGGTTAATGGACCCGCCTCAACCACTTCTTTTGGCAGCTCATTCCATAGACATACCATCCTCTGTGTAACAAAACGTTGCCCCTTGGGTTCCCTTTTCTCTTTCCTCTCTAACCGTAAACTGATGTCCTGTAGTCCTTGATCCCCTAACCCTGGGAAAAAGACTAAATGTATTCACCCTATCCATGTCTCATGATCTTATACACCTCTATGAAGTCCCCCCTCAGTCTCATAGAACATAGAACAGGACAGTACAGTACAGGCCCTTTGGCCTATGATGTTGTGCCGACCTTTCATTCTGCTTTAAGATCAAACTAACCTACACACCCTACATTTTGCTATAATTCAAGTGCTTATCGAAAGTCGCTTCAATGTACCCAATAAATCTGCTGGCAGTGCATTCCACACATCCACCACTCTCTGTGTAAAGAACCTACCTCTGACATCTCCCCTTAACCTTCTTCCAATCACCTTAAAATTATGCCCATTGTGATAGCCATTTCTGCCTTGGGAAAAAGTCTCTAACTATTCACTCTATGTATGCCTCTCATCAACTTGTGCACATCCATCAAGTCACCTCTCACGCTGCTTCACTCCAATGAAAAAAGCCCTAACTCCCACACCCTGTCTTCATAAGACATGCACTCCAGTCCAAGCAGCATCCTGGTAAATCTCCTCTGCACTCTCTTTAAAGGTTCCACATCCTTCTTATAATGTGGCAACAAGAATTGAACACAATATTCCAAGTGTGGTCCAACCAGGGCTTTATAGAGCTGCAGCATAACCTTGCTGTCTTAAAATCAATTCCCCTGCTAATGAAAGCTAACACACCATATGCCTTCTTAACAACCTTATCAACTTGGGTGGAGACTTTGAGGGATCTTTTGGGCATGGACCCAAGATGCCTCAGTGCCTCCACACTGTCAAGAATCCTGCCTTTAACCCTGCAGTCTGCATTCAAATTTAACCTTCCAAAATGAATCATTTCACACTTTTTCAGTTTGAACTCCATCAGCCACTTCTCAGCTCAGTTTTACATTCTGTCAATATCCCATTGACAACAGCCTACAACAGCCCACTGCACTCTCCAACAAACTTCATGTCATCAGCTACCTTACGAACCCACTCTTCCACTTCCTCATCCAAGTCATTTACAAAAACCATAAACAGTAGCTGTCACAGAACAGATCCCTGGTCACCAAGCTCCAGGCTGACTACTTTCCATCTTCTACTGCCTTCTGTCTTCTATGGGCCAGCCAACTCTGTATCCAAACAGTCACATTTCTCTGTATCCCATGCATCTTTCCTTTCTGAATGAGCCTACCATGGGAAACTTTATCGAATACCTTTCTAAAATTCATGTAGACCACATCTACCGGTCTATCTTCTTCAATGTGTTTTGTCACATCTTCAAATGATTTAATAAGACTTATGATACATGACCTGCTCTTACAAAGCCAATGCTGACTATCTCTAATCAAACTATGGTTTTCCAAATATTCATAAATCCTGACTCTCAGAATACTCTCCAATAATTTGCCTCCAACAGATGATTGGTTTGTAACTCTTAGGATTATCCACATTCCATTTCTTGAACAAGGGAATAAAATTGGCCACACTCCAATCATCTGGCATTACTCCAGTGGACAATGAGGACACAAAGCTCATTGCCAAAGTTGTAACAATACCTTCCCTCACTTCCTGTCATAACCTTGGGTATATCCCATCTGTCCCAGGGAGCTTATGCTTTCTCATGTTTTTCAAACTTTTCAACACACCTTCCTTCTTAACATCAACCTGTTCAAGCAAATCAATATGCTTCACACTGTCCTCACAAAAGACAAGATCCCTGACACTAGTTAAGACTGTAGCAAAATATTCATTAAGGACCTCCCCATCTCCTCCAACTCCAGACACAATTTTCCTCCACTAGCAGTGAGTTGAGGGGTGCGTAGGTTAAGTTATTATATTTTACATTAGGATTAAACCTCGGCACAACAGCGTGGGTCTAAGGGTCTGTTCTGCGCTGTGCTTTTCTATGCTCTATGTTCTATCCCTAAATAACCTTAACTTCACTCTGGCCATCCTCTTGTTCCTCACATAAGTGTAGAATTCCTTGGGGTTTTCCTTAATCCTACATGCTGAGCAAAAAGAGAGAAATGAAAATGAGAGAGAACGAGAGAGAGAAGAAAGAGAAAGGAAGAGAGAATCTGAACTTCAGAATTTGCAAATTAATCAGTAAAGTCAAGTTAACAGGATGAAAAGAGGAGGTGGTATATACAACTACGTGAACATGCTGCTGCATTTTGATGAGAAAGATGTCGAATCCTTCTGTATTTAATTTGCAAAATTGACTGGGCGGATGGAGTGGTCAAACAACTTGTGGTAATGCTAGTTTAGAGTAATCTGGTAGGCGGAGCTAGTGCTGTATTTGCAGCACTGTCAGGTGAGGGGTCAAGAAATTATGAAGATGTCAAACACGCGATTTGGAGTTCTTATGAATTGGTACCAGAAGCGTATAGACACAGAAACATAAAGAAAGAACTAGGTCAGACTTATGTTGAGTTCAAGAGTATTAAACGTAGTGATTTCGATATTTTCGCGCAGGCCATAAAATACATAAGACCATGAGGCTGTAAGAGAAATTATTTTGCTAGAGAAGTTTAAAAACTCACTTCCAGAGATGATAAGAATTCATGTGGATGAACAGAAAGTTCAAGAAATGAGAAGAGTGGCAGAGATGGCAGATTAACATACATTGGCGCATAAGGCAAAACTTAGCTTCCAGGAAGAATTTCATCCTGTGAGGAAGAGAAATTAGGGGAATGGGAGATCCTACACAACAAAACATAGAACACACTGCTCATTATTTGCCACAGGTTAAAAATGAAGCCCAAGAGGATGAAAAGGAAGTTAACGGCCTCAGATGTTTTCACTATAATGGAGTGGGAAACAGAAAATTACAGTGCCAGTGGTTTGAGATGTGCAAAGGGAAAATATGTTTTCACTGCCAGAAGGTGGGACACATAAGTCACAGTAATGCTCATTAATAAAAGGCATTGTGGGAAAAGATGTGATAAAAGGAGTAAAGCCACTGGAATCTGTGAAAGTTGTAAAGGAAACCCCAAAAGAACAGTCAAGGACTTGCAGGACAGTGCAGAGCCTCGGAAAGGGCTGGGTATGGAGTTAGTGCCTGATCTCTATTAAGACTTTGCCTCTGTGGACAAGGGTATTTTTTACTGCTAGTCTGTTCAAGGAAGTCATGGATAGCTTGGGTATGCAGCAATTAACTCAAGTGTATGTCATCCTAAATCCCAGGGAGCTTTGGAAAGGTCGCTTCAGATCCTGGAGACCATATTTAGAGCATATTGTCAGGGTCACCCAAATGATTGGGATAAAAGTATTGTACTTGTAGGAGAAAGTGAGGACTGCAGATGCTGGAGATCAGAGCTAAAAATGTGTTGCTGGAAAAGCACAGCAGGTCAGGCAGCATCCAAGGAACAGGAGAATCGACGTTTCGGGCATGAGCCCCTGAAGAAGGGCTTATGCCCGAAACGTCGATTCTCCTGTTCCTTGGATGCTGCCTGACCTGCTGTGCTTTTCCAGCAACACATTTTCAGTATTGTACTTGTATTCTTGGCTATTAGAGATTTCCGGATTGAATCTACTCAGTTTACTCCCTTTGAGGTAATGTTCAGACATGAAGAGAGAGGCCTTTGAAATTAATTAAAAAGAAATTGACAGGACCAAAGTCGGTGATCTCACATTCAGATTATGTATCTAAGGTGAGGGAGAGATTAAATCGGGTGAGTGAGTTAGCTGAACAGCACCTGAAGAGGGCACAGCATAGAACTAAGGAGGATGGCAGGTAAAAACTCTGAAATATGGATGTTTCCCATAGGGATGACTTATTAGTATTGTTCTCAGTGGTAGCAGATCCCTTCAAATCCAGGTTTAGTGGCCCCTATTGAAATTGAGAAAAAGTTGAGTTAGGTAAACTATCTGACAAAGATGCCAGATATGGAAAAAAACATCTGGATCGGGTATGTCATGTGAATATGTTGAAACCTTATTATAAGAGAGAGAAGGAACTGGAGAAACAGGTGTTAGTTACTGTACTGCAGAATGAGGAATCAAATCAAGATGTTGTGGAGTTTGATTTGCCTTAAAATATGTTACACAACAAGGAAGTCTTTTGGGGGGGGGGGGGGGGTGGAATAGGCTAGTGAACTATCTGTCTCAAAAGCAAATAACGCTGAGGAAAGGTTTGTTGCAGCAGTAGGAGAAGAAGTGCAGGCACAAGATGGGGAGGACTAATGCTATCGTGCATGAGGTAGAAGTAGGGAATGCTGTTCCAATAAAATAACACCCCTACAGGCCTAATCCTTTCAAAGCCACACTAGTCCAGAAGGAAGTGGATGCGATGCGGTATTATCAAACTGAGTCAGAGCAATGGGAGTTCACTGATTGCGTCAGTTTCCAAACCTGACAGGTCTCAACGATTTTGTGTGGATTATCTAAAGGTCAATGCTATAACAAAATCAGACTCATACCCAATACCAAGATTGGAGGACTGCATAGAGAAAAATGGTCAAGACAATTACATCACAAAGTTGGACTTACTGTGTGGTTATTGGCAGGTATCTTTATCTGTGAAAGTGAAAGAGGTTTCTGCGTTTGTAACCCTAAATGGGCAATGCCAATTCAAAGTTATGCCTTTTGGAATGAAGAATATACCAGTCACATTGTTAAAGACTCATGAACAGAATTGTGGCTGGGTTAGTGAACTGTGCAGTCTATCTGGAGGATAGAGTGATCATTAGTAAGTCATGGAAAGATCATATGGCACAGTTAGCAGACTTCTTTGAATGATTAAGAGAAGCAAAACGGGTAATAAACTAAAAACAAAACAGAATTTGCAAAGGCAGAGGTGTGGCACTGCTAACAGGTTTACTGAAGAAGAATACAAAATTTCAGTGGGCAGAACAATGCCAGGAGGCATTTAAGAATTTAAAAGTAGTATTAACCACAGCACCAGTTTTAGCTACACCAATGTTTTTGAAATCCTTCCAAGTTGCCATCGCTGCGAGTGATATAGGAGTTGGAGCTGTACTGCTACAGGAAGGTGATGATGGAAATTGAGCACCGATTGGTTGCTTCTCAAAAAAACTCTACACCCACCAGAGAAAGTATTGTACCATAGAAAAATAATTATTGAATTTGGTTCTGGTCTTCGAAAATTTTAATATTTATGTCATGAACAATGTGTTGGAGACGGTTGGGTATACTATCACACTCAATTTGCATCCTTGGAACAATTTAAAGACAAGAATATGAGATGATATTGTTGGAGTCTTATGTTGCAGATTTTAATTTATACGCTGTACATGTTGCAGGTCATAAGAATGTGATAGCAAATGTGTTACCGTGGATTTATCAGTAAGATTCAGCTGACACCGATGTTTTATATGTATGCATGTGCAAAAATTAATATGAACTTAGATTAATGTCCTATCTATTTCATTATAATAGGTTTAAGAATGCAGAAAAACAAAATTAACCCATCACTGCTGCCTCACAGCCCTGAGACCCGGGTTCAATTCCCGCCTCAGGCGACTGACTGTGTGGAGTTTGCACATTCTCCCCGTGTCTGCGCGGGTTTTCTCCGGGTGCTCCGGTTTCCTCCCACAGTCCAAAGATGTGCAGGTCAGGTGAATTGGCTATGCTAAATTGCCCGAGGTGTTAGGTAAGGGGTAAATGTAGGGGTATGGGTGGGTTGCGCTTCGGCGGGTCGGTGTGGACTTGTTGGGCCGAAGGGCCTGTTTCCACACTGTAATGTAATCTAATCTAATAATCTGATCTAATCTAATCTGTAATGTAATCTAAATCTAATCTAATCTAATTTCATTATGATGGTTCATTATTTCCTTTGGGGAGGAGGTGTTTTCAAGTTGAAAGCATGTCCTACACCTTTAAGAAAGAGTGAACGCTATTTTGCACTGAGAGCTTACAAGCTAGCAGTCTCAGAGTATACTGGAAAATCAAAAATATGTAATATTTGGCTGTGGACTAGGTACCTGAGTTGTTTTGACAACAATTCGAATTGCACCAATCAGTTTAAATTATGCACCAGGATACCAAAACCCAATCAACTTTGAATTTAATGTTCTTGTCATCCTTGAACCAATGAGACGATCTGATGTTTGGGATATGAAGAAGCAAACAGTTTGACAGTTAGACAGAGACCAACTGCCATTGACAGAGTAACTGCCAGCAAAACACTCTCTATCAAAGAAACATCTGAAACATTGTGGCATTAAAAGTCAGAGGACGATACAGAGAGATCTTGGCTGAAAGAAAGAGGATACCAGAGATGACAACTGCTGTTTGGTATTGAAATTAAGTTGATGTAATTTTTTGGTATAGAGTTGAAGGCAGATAACAAGCAGTTATGAGAAAGGAGGCTTAGCGTTTTCGACAGTTGTTGTTAAATGTTCACTTTTAAAGTTAAAGATAAAATGATATTTTTTCTTGAAATAGTGGAAGTTGGGTGTTCTCTGTCATTCATACTTTAACAGACTATGAGGCGAGGTGAGCTTTTCTGGGTGTTTGGTATAATTGGCAGAAGGGTTCACCGTCGTGTCATAGCACTTTAAATATGGTTCATTCAGTTGGCTCGATGGCTGATTTTTCCAACAGGAATGGGTTCAATGCTGACACTACTTGAATGTACTATGAAGGACTCTACTTCTCATTTGTCTCCTCCCCTGAGCTATGGTTACCTGTAACTAATATCAATCAGTTTCCTTTGAATGAATGATCAGTTCTATACTTTGGGAAAGCTGCACTGTCCGAGGGTCAGTGCTGTGGGAGGGAATGCTGCACTGTCTGAGGGTCAGTGCCTTTGGGAGGGAATGCTGCACTGTCTGAGGGTCAGTGCCTTTGGGAGGGAATGCTGCACTGTCTGAGGGTCAGTGCCTTTGGGAGGGAATGCTGCACTGTCTGAGGGTCAGTGCTGTTAGAGGGAATGCTGCACTGTCTGAGGGTCAGTGCCTGTGGGACGGAATGCTGCACTGTCTGAGGGTCAGTGCTGTTAGAGGGAATGCTGCACTGTCTGAGGGTCAGTGCCTGTGGGAGGGAATGCTGCACTGTCTGAGGGTCAGTGCTGTAGGAGGGAATGCTGCACTGTCTGAGGGTCAGTGCTGTAGGAGGGAATGCTGCACTGTCCGAGGGTCAGTGCCTTTGGGAGGGAATGCTGCACTGTCTGAGGGTCAGTGCTGTGGGAGGGAATGCTGCACTGTCTGAGGGTCAGTGCTTGTGGGAGGGAATGCTGCACTGTCTGAGGGTCAGTGCTGTTGGATGGAATGCTACACTGTCCGAGGGTCAGTGCTGTGGGAGGGAATGCAGCACTGTCCGAGGGTCACTGCATGTGGGAGGGAATGCTGCACTGTCTGAGGGTCAGTGCTGTGGGAGGGAATGCTGCACTGTCTGAGGGTCAGTTCCTGTGGGAGGAAATGCTGCACTGTCTGAGGGTCAGTGCTATAGGAGGGAATGCTGCACTGTCTGAGGGTCAGTGCCTGTGGGACGGAATGCTGCACTGTCCGAGGGTCAGTGCCTGTGGGAGGGAATGCTGCACTGTCTGAGGGTCAGTGCCTGTGGGAGGGAATGCTGCACTGTCCGAGGGTCAGTGGTGTTGGAGGGAATGCTGCACTGTCCGAAGGTCAGTGCTGTGGGAGGGAATGCTGCACTGTCCGAGGGTCACTGCATGTGGGAGGGAATGCTGCACTGTCTGAGGGTCAGTGCTGTGGGAGGGAATGCTGCACTGTCTGAGGGTTGGTTCTGATTGAGTGAGTGCCATATTACCACAGATTCAGTACTGGGGTAGACCTGCATTGTCAGTGGGTCAGAACTGAGGGAGTGCTGCATTTTCAGGAGGTCAGTACTGAGGGGGTGCTGCATTGTCAGAGGGTCAGTGCTGAGGGAGTGTTTCACTGTCAGAGGGTCAGTACTGAGTGAGTGCTGCACTGTTCGAATGTCAGTACTAAGGGAGTTCTGCGCTGTCTGAGGGCCAGTACTGAGGGAGTGCTGCTGTGTCAGTGGGTCAGTGCTGAGGGTGTGCTGCTGTGTCAGAGGGTCAGTACTGAGAGAGTGCTGCACTGTCAGAGGGTCAGTACTGAGAGAGTGCTGCTTTTTCAGAGGGTCAGCACTCAGAGAGTGCTGCACGATCTGAGGATCAGTGCTGTGGGAGGGAGTGCTGTATTTTCAAAGGGTCAGTGCTGTGGGAGGGAAAGCTGCACTGTCTGAGCGTCAGTGTTGAGGGAGTGCTGCACCGTCAATGGGTCAGTAGGGAGGGTGTGTTGTTCTTTCAGAGGGCCAGTGCTGAGGGAGTGCTGCACTTTCAAACGGTCAGTATTGAGGGAGTGCTGCTTTTCAGAGGGTCAGTACTGAGGGAGTATTGCATTTTCAGAGGGTCAGTGTTGATGGAATGCTGCATTTTCAGAGGGTCAACGCTCAGGGAGTACTGCACTGTCGAGGGTCAGTGCTGAGGGAGTGCAGCATTTTCAGAGGGTCAGTACTGAGGGAATGCTGCATTTTCAGAGGGTCAACACTCAGAGTGCTGCACTGTCAGAGGGTCAGTGCTGAGGGAGTGCTGCTGTGTCAGTGGGTCAGTACTGAGGGAGTGCTGCACTCTCAGATGGTCAGTGCTGAGGGAGTGCCACACTGTGAGAGTGTGTTCAATCTGAAGAGTTCTGTTCTGTCTCTCTCACTCTCTCTCACTGTCTCCGTAGGGTGGAGTCAATGATCAGATTTCTCTGTCAGCTTATGTGACATCAGCTTTACTGGAATCAACACTTTCAGGTTCTGAGATGGTGAGAATTCAACTCAAACATTGGGAATCTGGGATTGGTGGGAATGAGGCATCTGGGCCAGAGAAACGTGTTGGAACAGGGATTGGTGGGAAATGGGTGCCTGGGCCAGAGAAACATGTCGGATTGGGGTTTGGTGGGAATGAGGCATCTGGGCCTGACAAACCTGTTGGATTGGGAACAGGTGGGAATGGGGCATCTGGGAATGAGAAATATTTTGGATCGGGAATTGGTGGGAATGGGGCATCTGGGCCTGAGAAACATGTGAGATTGGAGATTGTTGGGAGTTAGGATTGCGGGACTCAGAAACATGTGGGATCGGGGTTTGAGGATGTAAGATGTCTGTGGTTGGGGGTTTGTGAAGTGTCTGCAGGTGGGGGTTTGGCAATCTGAGGGTGAGGGGTGATGGCATCCTGAGGGTGAGGGGGTGTTGGGTGGGGAGAGTTGTGAGTGGGGACTGTGTGTCCCTTAGTCACTTTCTCCATCGTCTTTCTAGAGTCGGATTACAGACAGAGGCCTGAGCTGCCTGCGGACTGCATTACAGACAGTGAACAGCACCTACACTCTCGCATTGCTCGCCTATACCTTTACCCTGGGCCAGGACCAGGTTGCTAGGAAAATAACTCTCCAGTGGCTGGAAAAGTTGGCCATCAAAACAGGTCTAGCTATGTTCATCCACAATCCCTCTGTGTTTGCCTCCTGCTATGTCTCCCCCCCACTTCCCTCTCATTGGGGTGTGCTGGAACATTGATCTGTTGGCTGTCCAATAACTAATGGTGAACCTCCTGTCTCTGGGTTACAGACAGATTGACTCATTGGCAGCAGGAGGAGACCCTGGAGAGCGAGGAAGAGCATGGTTACTGGTGGAGAGCACCCTCTGCAGACGTTGAAATGACAGCCTATGTGCTTCTAGCCCTTCTCTCTCAGCCACAGGTCCCAGACTCCGAGTTGGACGATGCCACGTCCATTGTTCGCTGGCTGGTTAAGCAGAGGAATCCTTACGGAGGCTTCGCATCAACCCAGGTAATACTCCGTCCTCTGTACCATTTTGGCTATGGGATCTGATCACTCTGCAGAGGCACAGATCATTTCAGGATTGAGTAAAGAAGGTTGATATTGGGGAACTGATAGATGTAGTAGATTTCCAGAAGGCATTTCAGTAATGGGGGAAAAATGATTTAATAGGCAAGTGAGTTACGGGTGGCTTGTTCACATGGCTAAGGGAATGCTTGTTGGTCAGAAAATAAGCCGAGAAATGAACAATTGGCAGGTATCGAATGGAGTGGTATAGAACAAGGGACACTACTGGGGGATTAGATATGAACGACTTGGATATCAAGATGGGGACTCACGTGTCGAGTTTTCCTGATATTTTCCCACTCAGTACAAAGGTAAGGGAGACCTGAGAAGCTTACAGAGAATCTTGGCTGTGCTTGGACAAGGATCACAGGCAGTCAGCATGTCGCTACACCAAGGAAGTAGGCAGGCGGACCACCCGATGCTCCCAGTTGTAAGGGAGTACAGCAATAAAGTCCCGTTCTGATCAGACAGCGGGCTGGAGAGGCCACAGCTGAAATACTACAAGCAGTTTTAACCTCTGCATTCTGGGATTGCAGGCAGTTCATCAGGTTCGGCCCTGGGATGGAGGAGCTTGTCCTGTGATAGGCTGCTGAGTGAATTGGGACAATATTGCCTGGAGTTGAGAAGAATGAGAGGTGATTTCATTGAGACTGACAATGTTCTATAGGGTTAAAAATCACACAACACTAGGTTATAGTCCAACAGGTTTATTTGGAAGCACACTAGCTTTCGGAGCAACGCTCCTTCATCAGGTGGTAGTCAATGTTCTTACAGGGGTTAGGTAACAGTGGAATCACTGAGAGATTGTCCTCACCCGAACCCACCCCGGGTCGGGGAACCTATAACAGAGTTATGTGGAGATATAGCCTCAGGGGAAGGGGCCAACCTCTGAATGAGATGAGAGGACGTTTCTTCCCTCAAAGGGGTGTGCATCTTTGGATTTCTCCAACCCAGGGGGTGAAGCTGGCCCGTTGTGGAATATAGTTCAGACTGGGCTCTGGTACAATCTAGTTTGTTGGGTAATGGAGGGATTTGGGAGTGGGGGATAGGGGAGTGAAGTTGAAGCCAATGATCGTACTGAACGGTGGAAAACATCCTCTACTCCAGCCTTTAAAAGCTCTTGTGTCCAGGCTGGGACTTGTGCCCAGCCTGGGCCTTTCCTAGTGTATGTGTGTCACTGTGTATTCTGTGTACTGTCAAAATGACTGGCACTTTCTTTCTGCCCCCAGGATACAGTGGTCGCTCTCCAGGCCCTGGCTCTCTACGCTGAGAGGACCCACGTGGATGGCCATCAGAGCTCAGTAACTGTAACCTCAGAGACAACATTCCACAAGGACTTTCATGTTGACACTTCCAACCAGCTGCTGCTCCAGAGGCAGGCCTTGGAAGAGATTCCCGGAAAATACAGGGTGCTAATCACAGGGAACAGATGCATTCTTCTCCAGGTCAGTCACTACCTCATCAATCATCCTGAGGGAGGGACACGGCGGGGAGGCAGGAGTGAGGGGCATGGATAGGGGGGAGTGAGGGGCATGGGGAGGGGGGAGTGAGGGGCATGGGGAAGTAGAAATGAGGGGCATGGATAGGGGGAGTGAGAGGCATGGGGAGGGGGGGTTGAGGGGCATGGGGAAGTGGGGTGAGGGGCATGGGGGGAAGTGAGGGGCATGGAGAGGTAGGAGTGATGGACATTGGGAGGCAAGAGTAAGGGGCATGGGGAGGGGGAGTGAGGGGCATGGGGAGGCGGAGTGAGGGGAATGGGGAGGCAGGGGTAAGGGGCATGGGTAGGTGGGAGTGAGGGGCATGGGGAGGTGGGAGTGACGGACATGGGGAGATGGAAGTGAGGGGCATGGGGAGGTGGGAGTGAGGGACATGGGGAGGTGGGAGTGAGGGGCATGGGGAGGTTGGAGGCATGGGCATGGGGAGGGGTGAGTGAGGGGCATGGTGGGGGAGGAAATGAGGGACATGGGGAGGAGGAGTGAGGGGCATGGGGAGGTGGGAGTGACGGACATGGGGAGGTGGGAGTGAGGGACATGGGGAGGTGGGAGTGAGGGACATGGGGAGGTGGGAGTGAGGGACATGGGGAGGTGGGAGTGAGGGACATGGGGAGGTGGGAGTGAGGGACATGGGGAGGTGGGAGTGAGGGACATGGGGAGGTGGGAGCGAGGGCCATGGGGAGATGGGAGTGATGGGCATAGGAGGCAGCAGTGAGGAGCATGGGAAGAGGGAGTGAGGGGCATGGGGAGGGGCGAGTGAGGGGCATGGGGAGGGGCGAGTGAGGGGCATGGGGAGGGAGGAGGGAGAAGTGAGGGACATGGGGAGAGGGGAATGGGGAGGTGTGAGTGAGGGACATGGGGTGGCAGGAGTGAAGGATATGGGGTGGTAGGAGTGAGGGACATGGGGAGGTGGGACTGAGGGGCATGAGGAGGGGGGAGCGAGGGACATGGGGAGGTGGGAGTGAGGGACTGGCGAGGCAGCAGTGAGGGGCATGGGGAGGTAGGAATGAGGGGCATGTGGATGGGGGATTGAGGGGCATGGGGAGAGGAGAGTGAGGGCCATGGGGGGGGGGGGAGTGAAGGGCATGGGGAGGAGTGAGTGAGGGGCATGGGGAGGAGTGAGTGAGGGACATGGGGAGGTGGGAGTGAGGGACATGGGGAGTTGGTTGTGAGGACATGGGAAGGCAGGGGTGAGGGACATGGAGAGGGGGAGTGAGGGACATGGGGAGGTGGGAGTGTGGGACATGGGGAAGTAGGAGTGAGGGACATGGGGAGGTGGGAGTGAGGGACATGGGGAGATGGGAGTGAGGGAAATGGGGAGGTGGGAGTTAGGGGCATGGGGAGGTAAGAGTGAGGGACATGGGGAGGTGGGAGTGAGGAACATGGGGAGGTGGGAGTGAGGGACATGGAAATGGGGGAGTGAGGGGCATGGGGAGGTGGGAGTGAGTGTCATGGTGAGGTTGGAGTGAGGGATATTTGGAGGGAGCAGTGAGGGACATGGGGAGGCAGGAGTGAGGGGCATAGGGAGGGGTGAGTGAGGGACATGGGGCGGGGGGAGTGTGGGTCATGGGGAGGGGCGTGTGAGGGACATGGGGAGGCAGGAGTGAGGGGCATAGGGAGGGGTGAGTGAGGGACATGGGGCGGGGGGAGTGTGGGTCATGGGGAGGGGCGTGTGAGGGACATGGGGAGGCAGGAGTGAGGGGCATAGGGAGGGGTGAGTGAGGGACATGGGGAGGCAGGAGTGAGGGACATGGGGAGGTGGGAGGGAGGGAAATGGGGAGGTGGGAGGGAGGGGCATGGGGAGGTGGGAGGGAGGGGCATGGGGAGGTGGGAGTGATACATGGGAAGGTGGGAGTGAAGGACATGGGAATGGGGGAGTGAGGGACATGGGGAGGTGGGAGTGAGGGGCATGGGGAGGTGGGAGTGAGGGATATTTGGAGGGGGGAGTGAGGGACATGGGGAGGCAGGAGTGAGGGGCATGGGGAGGTGGGAGTGAGGGACATGGGGAGGTGGGAGTAAGGGAAATGGGGTGGTGGGAGGGAGGGGCATGGGGAGGTAGGAGTGAGGGGCATAGGGAGGGGTGAGTGAGGGACATGGGGCGGGGGGAGTGTGGGTCATGGGGAGGGGCGTGTGAGGGACATGGGGAGGCAGGAGTGAGGGGCATAGGGAGGGGTGAGTGAGGGACATGGGGCGGGGGGAGTGTGGGTCATGGGGAGGGGCGTGTGAGGGACATGGGGAGGCAGGAGTGAGGGGCATAGGGAGGGGTGAGTGAGGGACATGGGGAGGCAGGAGTGAGGGACATGGGGAGGTGGGAGGGAGGGAAATGGGGAGGTGGGAGGGAGGGGCATGGGGAGGTGGGAGTGATACATGGGAAGGTGGGAGTGAAGGACATGGGAATGGGGGAGTGAGGGACATGGGGAGGTGGGAGTGAGGGGCATGGGGAGGTGGGAGTGAGGGATATTTGGAGGGGGGAGTGAGGGACATGGGGAGGCAGGAGTGAGGGGCATGGGGAGGTGGGAGTGAGGGACATGGGGAGGTGGGAGTAAGGGAAATGGGGTGGTGGGAGGGAGGGGCATGGGGAGGTAGGAGTGAGGGACATGGGGAGGTGGGAGTGAGGGACATGGGAAGGTGGGAGTGAAGGACATGTGGAGAGGAGAGTGAGGGACATGGGAATGGGGAAGTGAGGGACATGGGGAGGTGGGAGTGAGGGTCATGGGGAGGTGGGAGTGAGGGATATTTGGAGGGGGGAGTGAGGGACATGGGGAGGTAGGAGTGAGGGGCATGGGGAGGGGGAATGTGAGTCATGGGGAGGGGGAATGTGAGTCATGGGGAGGGGTGTGTGAGGGACATGGGGAGGCAGGAGTGAGGGGCATGGGGAGGGGGGAGTGAGGGGCATGGGGAGGGGGGAGTGAGCGGTATGGGGAGGGGGAAGTGAGGGGCATGGGGAGGGGGGAGTGAGCGGTATGGGGAGGGGGAAGTGAGGGGCATGGAGAGGTAGGAGTGAGGGGCATGGGGAGGTGTGAATGAGGTAGATGGAGAGGTAGGAATGAGGAGCATGGGGAGGGGAATGTGAGAGACTCCCCCGGTAAGGGGGAGTGAGGTTTGGTCGGGGGGGGGTCAGTGAGGGACGTTGGATGTTGAGAATGCTGCTGTGGGGAGTTGTCTGTGAGACTTGCTGCTATTTTCGACATGAAGTAACTGGTGGTTCTATCTGCAGACTGTTCTCCGTTATAACATACCCGTCAAACCTAAAGATTCTGTCTTCAAGCTATCTCTAGCAACGTTGGAACAAAATGTATTGGACACTACCCTCCAGGGGGAGCCAACTTTCAGGATTTTTCTCAATATCACGTGAGTCATGAGAGGAGCTTTTTATTATTCATTAGGGGACGTGGATTCATCACCCACTCCTTGTGAATCTTTAACAGATTGGGTTAGGGTTAGGGAAATCCTTGTGCTGTAGGGAGACCCATAATGCTGTTCGGAAGGGAACTCCTGGAGGAATTCCAGGATCTTAACCCAGCAACCTGGAAGGTACAGTGATACATGATCGTCAACCATACAACCAATAAATATGTACCCTCACTCCCACACCAAGTAAATACTAACCATCACACTCAGAGTCACGATGATGAGGGCTGAGAGGGTAACTCATAGGCGGTGGTGCTCCTATGTATGTATCTGCTATCCATCCAGATGGAAGTGGTCATTAGTTTGGAAGGAGCTACCCGAAGAAATATTTGTGAATTCCTGCAGTGTATTTTATAGGTAATTCACTGGAAGGAAGACGTGGTGTGAAATACAGGGTCAGTATTAATTGGACATTGGAGTATAGTTCAGTGTTGACCCGTTGGGAGAGTAATGGTCAGTACTCACTGGGTGTGAGAGCAATGATTAACTGGAAATCAGAGCAAGTGTCACTATTTGCTGGATGGGGGAAACAGCGCTCAGTAATTACTGAGTGTGGGAGTGAGAGACTGTGTTTACTGGGCATGGATGTGGTGATTTGTCGCTAACAGTGATCATTTATTGAGACTGATGTTCATTAGTTATCAGTACATTAGTTATCGGTATATTGACTGGGTATGAGTGTCTGAATTTACTCCGTGTGTGAGTGTTGGTGTGACAGTCAATACATATTGCCTGGGTGTGGAGTGAAGGTCAGAACTTACCATGTATTGGTATGAGGGGCAGTATTAATTGGGAGTGATAATGAGTGTTAATATTTACTGAACTTTGAGGGAGATGGTCATAATTTCTTCAATATGAGAATGATAGTCAATATTTACTGGCTGTCAGCAGTATTTATTGTGTTTGAGAGTGATCAATATTTCAGTGTATCAGCATTTATCAATTGAGGGTGTGATGGCCAGGAATTAATAGGTGCAAGAGTGAGAGTCAATAATTACTTGCTATGAGATTGCTGTGCAATATTTATTAAGCATGAGAGAGGCAGTCAATATTATCTGGGACTGTAATTGAAAGTCTGGGAGAGATTATCAGTATTGACTGCACATGGGACGGATGATAAGTATGGTCTGGGCAGAGGAGTGACTTATTATCTCCTGGGTGTGGAAGCAAGAATCAGTTTTAACTAGGTGTGAGTGAGATGGTCAGTACTTAATAGGGAGCTTATCGCAGTGAAAGCGACGGTCAGGATTTACTGGGTGTGAGAGTGAGGATCTGTAGATAATAGCTGTGAGAGGGATGGTGAGTATTTACTAAGTGTGGGAGTGATGGTCAGTATTTACTGCGTGTGGGAGTGAGGATCTGTAGATAATGGCTGTGAGAGGGACGGTCAGTATTTACTGGGTGTGGGAGAGAGTATCTGTAGTAAATGGCTGTGAGAGTGAGTGTCAGTATTTACTGGGTGAGGGAGTGAGGATCTTTAGATAATGGCTATGAGAATGAGTGTCAGTATTACTGTGTTGGGAGTGACGATCTGTAGTTAATGACTGTGAGAGGGATGGTCTGTATTTACTGGCTGTGGGAGTGAGGACCTGTAGTTAGTGGCTGTGAGCGGATGGTCAGTATTTACTGGGTGTGGGAGTGAGGTTCTGCAGTTAATGGCTGTGAGAGGGATGGTCAGTATTTACTGGGTGTGGGAGTGAGGATCTGTAGTTAATGGCTGTGAGAGGGATGGTCAGTATTTACTGGGCGTGGGAGTGAGGTTCTGCAGTTAATGGCTGTGAGAGGGATGGTCAGTATTTACTGGGCGTGGGAGTGAGGTTCTGCTGTTAATGGCTGTGAGAGGGATGGTCAGTATTTACTGGCTGTGGGAGTGAGGATCTGTAGTTAGTGGCTGTGAGAGTGAGTGTCAGTATTTACTGGATGTGGGAGTGAGGATCTCTAGTTAATGGCTGTGAGAGTGAGTGTCAGTATATACTGGGCATGGGAGTGAGGATCTGTAGTTAATGGCAGTGAGCGGATGGTCAGTATTTACTGGGCGTGGGAGTGAGGATCTGTAGTTAATGGCTGTGAGAGGGATGGTCAGTATTTACTGGGTGTGGGAGGGAGGATCTGTAATTAATGCTATGAGAGGGATGGTCAATATTTAGTAAGTGTGGGTGTGAGGGTAAGTACTTACTTGGTGTGGGAGTGAGGATCTGTAGTTAATAGCTGTGACAGGGATGGTCAGTATTTACTGGCTGTGGGAGTGACGTTTGGCAGTTCATGGCTGTGAGGGGAATGGTCAGTATTACTGTGTGTGGGAATGAGAATCTGTAGTTAATGACTGTGAGAGGGATGGTCAGTATTTACTGGGTGTGGGAGTGAGGACCTGTAGTTAATGGCTGTGAGAGTGATGGTCAGTATTTACTGGGTTTGCGAGGCGGGATCTGTCATTAATGGCTGTGAGAGGGAGGGTCAGTATTTCCTACGTGAGGGAGTGAGAATCGGTAGTTAATGCTGTGAAAGGGATGGTCAGTATTTAGTGCGTGTGGGAGTGAGGATCTCTAGTTCATCGTTGTGAGAGTGATGGTCAGTATTTACTAAGTGTGGGTATGAGGATCAGTATTTACTAGATATGGGTTTGAGGATCTGTAGTTAATGGCTGTGAGAGGGATGGTCAGTATTTATTGGGTGTGGGAGTGAGGATCTGTAGATAATGGCTGTGAGAGGGATGGTCAGTATTTACTGTGTGGGTGTGAGGATCTGTAGTTAATGGCTATGAGAGGGATGGTCAGTATTTACTGTGTGGGTGTGAGGATCTGTAGTTAATGGCTATGAGAGGGATGGTCAGTATTTACTGTGTGGGTGTGAGGATCTGTAGTTAATGGCTATGAGAGGGATGGTCAGTATTTACTGTGTGGGTGTGAGGATCTGTAGTTAATGGCTATGAGAGGGATGGTCAGTATTTACTGTGTGGGTGTGAGGATCTGTAGTTAATGGCTATGAGAGGGATGGTCAGTATTTACTGTGTGGGTGTGAGGATCTGTAGTTAATGGCTGTGAGAGGGATGGTCAGTATTTACTGGGTGTGGGAGTGGGAATCTCTCATTATTGGCAGTGAGAGTGATGGTCAGTATTTACTGGATGTGGAAGTGACAATCTGTAGTTAATGCTGTGAGAGGGATGGTCAGTATTAATTGTGTGAGGGAGTGGGGATCTGTAGTTAATGGCTGTGAGAGGGATGGTCAGTATTTAGTGCGTGAGGGAGTGGGGATCTGTAGTTAATGGCTGTGAGAGGGATGGTCAGTACTTACTAAGTGTGGGTATGATGGTCAGTATTTACTGGCTGTGGGAGTGAGGATCTGTGATTAATGGCTGTGAGAGGGATGGTCAGTATTTAGTGCGTGTGGGAGTGGGAATCTCTACTTAATGGCTGTGAGAGTGATGGTCAGTATTTACTGGATGTGGGTGTGAGGATCTGTCGTTAATGGCTGTGAGAGGGATGGTCAGTATTTACTGTGTGTGGGAGTGAGGATCCAAAACATAGAACATAGAACAGTACAGCACAGAACAGGCCCTTCAAACCCACGATTTTGTGCCGACCACTGATCCTCATGTATGCACCCTCAAATTTCTGTGACCATATGCATGTCCAGGAGTCTCTTAAATGTCCCTAATGACCCTGTCTCCACAACTGCTGCTGGCAACGCATTCCATGCTCTCACAACTCTCTGTGTAAAGAACCCGCCTCTGACATCCCCTCTATACTTTCCTCCAACCAGCTTAAAACTATGACCCCTCATGTTAGTAATTTCCGCCCTGGGAAATAGTCTCTGGCTATCGACTCTATCTATGCCTCTCATTATCTTGTATATCTCAATTAGGTCCCCTCTTCTCCTCCTTTTCTCCAATGAAAAAAGTCCGAGCTCAGTCAACCTCTCCTCATAAGATAAGCCCTCCAGTTCAGGCAGCATCCTGGTAAACCTCCTCTGAACCCTCTCCAAAGCATCCACATCTTTCTTATAATAGGGCGATCAGAACTGGATGCAGTATTCCAAGAGCGGTCTCACCAAAGTTTTATAGAGCTGCAACAAGATCTCATGACTCTTAAACTCAATACTCCTGTTAATGAAAGCCAAAACACCATATGCTTTCTTAACAACCTTGTCCACTTGGGTGGCCATTTTAAGGGATCTATGTACCTGCACCACAAGATCCCTCTGTTCCTCCACACTGCCAAGAATCCTATCCTTATTCCTGTACTCAGCCTTCAAATTCGACTTCCAAAATGCATCACCTTGCATTTATCCAGGTTGAATTCCATCTGCCACCTCTCAGCCCATCTCTGCATCCTGTCAATGTCCCGCTGCAGCCTACAACAGCCCTCCATACTGTCAACGACACCTCCAACCTTTGTGTCATCTGCAAACTTGCTGCCCCATCCTTCAATCCCCTCATCCAAGTCATTAATAAAAATTACAAACAATAGAGGCCCAAGGACAGAACCCTGTGGAACACCACTCACCACAGACTTCCAGGCAGAATATTTTCCTTCTACTATCACTCGCTGTCTTCTGTTGGCGAGCCAATTCTGTATCCAGACAGCTAAGTTCCCCTGTATCCCATTCCTCCTGACCTTCTGAATGAGCCTACCATGGGGAACCTTATCAAATGCCTTGCTGAAGTCCATATACACCACATCCATAGCTCGACTCTCATCAACTTTTCTAGTCACATCCTCAAAGAACTCGATAAGGTTTGTGAGGCATGACCTGCCCCTCACAAAGCCATGTTAACTGCATTTAATCAAGCCATGCTTTTCCAGATGGTCATAAATCCTATCCCTCAGAATCCTTTCTAACACCTTGCAGACGACAGACGTGAGACTTACTGGTCTGTAATTGCCGGGGATTTCCCTATTTCCTTTCTTGAAGAGAGGAATTACATTTGCCCCTCTCCAGTCCTCAGGTACGAATCGAGTGGACAGCGAGGATGAAAAGATCTTCGCAAGTGGCGAAGCAATTGCATTTCTCGTTTCCCAAAGCAGCCGAGGACAAATCTGGTCCGGGCCTGGCGACTTGTCAATCTTAATGTTTGACGAAATTTTCAGCACATCAGCTTCCTCTATCTCTATCCATTTCAGCATGCACACCTGCTCTTCAAAAGTTTCATTCACTACAAAGTTCGTTTCTTTCGTAAAGACGGAAGGAAAGTACTCATTTAGGGCTTCCCCTACCTCCTCAGACTCCACACACAAATTTCCGATGCTATCCCTGATCAGCCCTACTCTTTCTTTGACCATTCTCTTATTCCTCACATAAGTGTAAAATGCCTTTGTGTTCTCCATAATCCGTTCTGCCAAGCCTTTCTCGTGCCCCCTCCTGGCTCTCCTCAGACCATTTTTAAGCTCCTTCCTCGCCTGCCTGTAATCCTCTAGAGCTGGGTTTAACCCTAGCTTCCTCCACTTTATGTAAGCTACCTTCTTCCTTTTGACGAGAAGATCCACCGCTCTCGTCATCCAAGGTTCTTTTATCTTACCCCTTCTTGCCTGTCTCAGAGGGACATATTTATTCATCACTTGCAACAACTGTTCCTTAAACAGCCTCCACATGTCTATAGTGCCTTTACCATGGAACAATTGCTCCCAATCCATGCTTCCTAACTCATATCTAATCGCATCATAGTTTCCTCTTCCCCAATTAAATATCCTCCCATTTTGCCTAATCCTCTCCTTCTCCATAGCTATGTAGAATGTGAGGCAGTTGTGGTCACTATCACCAAAATGCTCTCCCACCACAAGATCTGATACCTGCCCTGGCTCGTTTCCGAGCACTAAGTCTAGAATGGCCTCTCCCCTCGTCGGCCTGTCAACGTACTGAGTTAGGAAACAGCTCCATTCAAATTTTCTCCTCGAAGGACGTTCCAATCAATATTGGGAAAGTTAAAGTCACCTATTATAACAACCCTACTACGTCCACACTTTTCCAAAATCTGCCGACCTATGCTTTCTTCCATCTCCCTGCTGCTACTGGGGGACCTGTAGTAAGCCCCTAAAGAGGTGACTGCTCCCTGGCTGTTCCTAATTTCCACCCATACTGACTCGGTAGGCAGATCTTCCTCAACAATGGAAACTTCTGTAGCTGTGATACCCTCTCTGATTAGTAGTTAATGCTGTGAGAGAGATAGTCAGTATTTATTGGGTGAGAGAGTGAGGATTTGTAGTGCATGACTGTGAGAGTGAGTGTCAGTATTTACTCGGTGTGGGAGTGAGGTTCTGCAGTTAATGGCTGTGAGAGGGATGGTCAGTATTTACTGGGTGTGAGAGTGAGGATCTGTAGTTATTGGCTGTGAGAGTGTGTCAGTATTTACTGGGTGTGGGAGTGACGATCTGTAGTTAATAGCTGAGAGGGGAATGGTCAGTATTTACTGGGTGTGGGAGTGACGATCTGTAGTTAATGGCTGTGAGAACACCGCTGGCAACAGTTCTCCATTTTGAGAAGCTTCCTTCCACTGTTCCCTGTCTCCTGTTGCCCAACCAGTTCTCTGTCCATCTCGCCAGCACACGCTGGAATCCATGTGACTTACCTTCTTCATCAGCCTACCATGAGGAATCTTATAAATTGCCTTACTTATGTCCATGTATATGACATCTACAGCCCTTCCCTCATCAATGAACTTTGTCACCTCTTCAAAGAATTTTATTAAGTTTGTAAGACATATTCTTACTTGCACAAACCCATGTTGCCTATCAGTGATAAGCCCATTTTCTTCCAAATGGGTATATATCCTATCCCTCAGCATCTTCTCCAGTAGCTTCCCTACTGCTGATGTCAGGCTCACCAGTCTATAATTACCTGGAGTATCCCTGCTACCCTTCTTAAACAAGGGGACGACATTAACAATTCTCCTGTCCTCTCAGGCCTTCCTGAGGTTTTCAAGGATGTGGCAAAGATATCTGGTAAAGCCCCAGCTATTTCTTTTCTCTCTTCCCTTCATAACCTGGGATAGATCCCATCCAGAAATGGGGATTTGTCCAACTTGATACTTTTAGAATACCCAACACTTCCTCCCTCCTTCTGCCATCTTAACGTCGAGTTGTCAAATATCTGTTCCTAACCTCAAATCTGCCATGTCCCTCTCCTCAGTGAATAACGATGCAAAGTACCCATTAAGAATCTCACCCATTTTCTCTGACTCCATGCGTAATCTTTCCTACTTTGTCCTTGATTGGGCAAACGCTTTCCCTCATTGCCCTCTGACTCCTTAAATATGAATAAGACCCACCTATCTACTCCCCTTACAATTGAATCTTCTATGACTATAGCCCTTCAACTCTTTGTCCCACCCTTCTGTACATCAGAGCCAGCCACAGTGTCATGAACATGGCTACTTCTCCCTTCCCCTGGTGAGCCATCTCCCCCAACAGTATCCAAAATATTATGCCTGTTTTGGAGGGAGATGACTGGTTTCCCTTAACCCTGCTAAGGATATCTCACGACCCCTTTTAGCCCTCTTAATTCCTCACTTCAGATTGTTCCTGCATTCCCAATATTCTTCTAAAGCTTCATCAGTTTTCAGTCGCCTAGACCTTATGTATGCTTCCTATTTCCTCTTAGCTAGTCTCACAATTTCACCTGTCATCCATGGTTCCCTACTCTTACCACTCCCATCCCTTATTTTCACAGGAACGTCTCTCTCCTAAACTCTAGTCAATCTCTCTTTAAAAGCCTCCCACATATCGAATGTGGATTTAGCTTCAAACAACTGTTCCCAATCTACATTCCCCAGCTCTTGCCGAATTTTGGTATATTTTGGTAATCTCCAATTTAGCACTCTTCCTTTAGGACCACTCTTGTCTTTTTCCATGAATATTCTAAATTGTGAGCAATATTCCCAAAGTCAGCCCTTACTGAAACTTCAACCACCTGACCCGGCTCATTCCCCAACACCCAGATCCATTGTGGACTCTTCCGAGTTGGAGTATTTATATATTGCTCTAGAAAACCATCCTGGATGCTCCTTACAAATTCTGCTCCATCTAGCCCTCTAATACTAAGTGAATCCCAGTCAATGTTGGGAAAATTAAAATCTCCTATCACTGCCACGCTTTTGCTCCTACATCTTTCTATAATCTGTACACATACTTGTACTTCTGTCTCACGCTCGTTGTTGGGAGGCCCCACATTGTTAATGCACCCTTCCCATTTCTGAGCTCTGGCCATGTTGCCTCACTGCTTGAGTCCTCCATGGTGCCCTTCTTCAGAACAGCTGTGATATCTTCTCTGACCAGTAATGCAACTCCTCCAGCCCTTTTACCTCCTTCTCTATCCTGCCTAAAGCATTGATTTCATGGGATATTTAGTTGTCAATTGTGTCCTTCCCTCAACCAAGCCTCAGTAATAACAATAACATCATGCTCCCAGGTACTACTCCAAGCCTTAATTTCATCTGCCTTACCTACTACACATTTCACATTAAAATAAATTCACCTCAGACCACCAGTCCCTTTGCATTTATCATCTGCTCCCTGCCTACTCTTCCCCATAGACATGCTGACTGCATGATCTAGTTCCTTACAGGCTTTAGTTACTACCTTCTTACTGTCCACTAACCTCCATGTTTGGTTTCCATCCCCCTGTCACATTAGTTTAAACCCTCCCCAACAGCGTTAGTAAAAACATCCTCAATGACATAGGTTCCACTCCAGCCCAGGTGTGGGCTGTCCAATTTGTAATGGTCCCCCCCATCCCCAGAACCGGTCCCAATGTCTCAAAAATCTGAACCCTCCTGCAGCATCTCTCATTTATCCTGCAGCATTTATCCTGCCTATTCTTTCATTTGTACTCTGACGAGCACATGGCACTGGCAGCTATGCTGAGATTACTAACTCTGAGGTACTACTTTTTTAACTTGACTCCTAACTCCCTAAATTCTGCTTGGAAGACCTCCATCCCATTTTTTATCAATCTCATTAGTGCCTATATGCACCATGACAACTGCCTGATCACCCTCCCCCTTCAGGATGTTCTGTAGTCAATCTGATACATCCCTGACCCGTGCACCTGAGAGGCAACATACCACTTGGGAGTCTCGTTTCTGACCACGGAGCCACCTATCTACTTCCATAACAATTGAATCCCCGATGACGATAGCCCTTCCACTCTTTGTCCCACCCTTCTGTACAGCAGAACCAGCCACAGTGCCATGAACCTGGCTTCCTGCTCTTTCTCTGCATTTTGGTCACCCATTCCCTTTCTCCCTCAGCAATCCTAATCTGTGGTATGACCAATTCGCTGAACAATATCCATGACCTCCTCAGCATTGCTGATGCTCCAAAGTGAGTCCATCCATAACTGCAGAGCCAACATCTGATCTAACAAGAGCTGCAGCTGGATACACTTGCTGCACGTGAAGAAGTCAGGGACATCAGCAGTGTCCCTGAGCTCCCACATTGAGGAGCATAACACAGGTCTGAGATCTCCTGCCATTTTTAATCTTTAAGCTTTATCTAAGTTGAGACTAAAGTTACGAAAAAAGAAAGAAAAGTTTTTTACCAATCAAACAATAAAACAAAATAACAGAAAATCCTTATCTTATCCACACACCAGAGTCCTTTCCTTAGTTCTAGGAGGAGGTTGAGTTGGAGACCTGCCCTCCCGGGTCAATATTTACTGATTAAGACAGTGACTGTCTATTTTTACTGGGTGTGGGAGTGATAGGCATTATTTACTGAATGGGGGAATGAGTGTCTGAATTGATTAGGTATTGGCATCAGTGTCAATATTTACTGTTTGTGAGAGGGATGGTCTGTATTTAAGAGAGAAAGAGGGTCAGTATTTACTGTGTGTGGGTATTGTCTTCACTTCCTGTTCTCCCGTGAGCCTCAATCTCACTTTCTTTCATATTATTTTAGCTACACTGGTGACCGTCCTTCTTCGAACATGGTGATTGTTGATGTGGGACTGCTATCTGGATTTTCAGCTGATAAAGAGTCTTATAGAAATGTGAGTTTGTTCCTCTGCTTAATTTCCCGTACTTTGCTAAAAGTTCCACTCTATATTCAGCCCCCATGGTTCATCTTTCTGTCCCTCCTGTGTCACTTTGTATCCAGTTATGGGATACTCTTCCAAAGTATCATCCTTTTCCCTACGCTGTGGATTTACACTGCTGTGGTTGGCTGGGACCGCAGAGAAAGATGTTGGGGTGAGCAGAACACTAACCATTTCGAAGAGATCAACAACAGACATCATTGCTGGAAACAATGTCAAAGATACCATCACTGTCTAGAATGTATCTCCCGTGTGCAAAGGAATGGCAGGGCTGTGAATGCTGAGGAGGTGAACCGTGAAATTTGGAGCATATCACAGAGTGGTCAGTTGGGCAGATATAATTCAGTCTGGAAAACTGCCAGACGAATACTCTTTTTCCCTTTTCATGGAAGGTGGATGTCACTGTCTCTGCCAGCTGTTTTTTTGTCTGTCCCAAATTATCAGTGTATTTACAAGGCAGCCCCATTCCTGAGGGTCTGTGGACACACACACAAACAGGCACTTTAGCTCAACTCATCCATGTCGACCAGGTTTCCGAAACTGAACTAGTCCCATTTGTCTGTGTTTGGCCCATGTCCCTCTCATTCTTTTCTATCCATGTACCTGTCCAAATGTCTTTTAAATGTTGGAATGATACTCATTCCTACCACATCCTCTACCACCAGCTCGTTCAATTTATGTATCACCCTCTGTAAAAACAAATTGCCACATATGTCTCTTTTAAATCTTTCCTCATTCACCTTGAAACAATGCCATCTAATTTTGGATTCCCCTATCCTGGGGAAAAGATCTTGGTTATTCACCTCATCCATGCCTCTCATAGAACACAGAACATTGCAGCGCAGTACGGCCCTCGATGTTGCGCCGACCAGTCATACCAATCTGAAGCCCTACACTATTCCATGTACGACCCTATGTTTGTCCAATTACGACTTAAATACACTTAAAATTGGTGAATCTACTACTGTTTCAGGCAAAGCATTCCATACCCTTACTACTCTCTGAGTAAAGAAACTACCTCTGACATCTGTCGTATATCTATCACCCCTCAATTTAAAGCTATGCCCCCTCGTGCTCGCCGTCACCATACTTGGAAAAAGGCTCTCCCTGTACACCAATCTAACCCTCTAATTATCTTATATGTCTCTATTAAATTACCTCTCAACCTTCTTCTCTCTAATGAAAACAGCCTTGAGTCCCTCAGCCTTTCCTCGTAAGACCTCCCCTCCATACCAGGCAACATCCTAGTAAATCTCATCTGCACCCTTTCCAAAGCTTCCACATCTTTCTTATAATGTGGTGACCAGAACTGTACACAGTACTCCAAGTGCGGCCGCACCAGAGTTTTGTACAGCTGCAGAATAACCTCATGGTTCCGCAACTCGATCCCTCTATTAATAAAGGCCAAAACACTGTATGCCTTCTTAACAATCCTGTCAACCTGGGTGGCAACTTTCAAGGATCTATGTACCTGGACACCGAGATCTCTCTGCTCATCCACACTACCAAGAATCTTACCATTAGCTCAGTACTTTGCATTCCGGTTACTCCGACGAAAGTGAATCATCTCACACTTAGGACATAGAACATAGAAGAATACAGCGCAGTACAGACCCTTTGGCCCTCGATGTTGCGCCGATCCAAGCCCACCTAACCTACACTAGTCCACTATCCTCCATATGGGGAGAAAGTGAGGTCTACAGATGCTGGAGATCAGAGCTGGAAATGTGTTGCTGGAAAAGCGCAGCAGGTCAGGCAGCATCCAGGGAACAGGAGAATCGACGTTTCGGGCATAAGCCCTTCTTCAGGAATGAGGAAAGTTTGTCCAGCAGGCTAAGATAAAAGGTAGGGAGGAGGGACTGGGGGATGGGCGTCGGAAATGTGATAGGTGGAAAGAGGTCAAGGTGAGGGTGATAGATCAGACTGGGGTGGGGGCGGAGAGATCGGGAAGAAGATTGCAGGTTAGGAAGGCGGTGCTGAATTCGATGGATTTGACTGAGACAGGGTGGGGGGAGGGTCTACACCGCTGACGCAAAACGCCAGCTCGCAGATCTACACCGCTGAGGCCAAACGCCAGCTCGCAGATACCTCCTCCTATTGCCCCCTTGACCATGACCCCACCCCCCACCACCAAACCATCATCTCCCAGACCATCCATAACCTCATCACCTCAGGGGACCTCCCATCCACCGCCTCCAACCTCATAGTCCCACAACCCCGCACCGCCCGTTTCTACCTGCTGCCCAAAATCCACAAACCTGACTGCCCCGGCCGACCCATTGTCTCAGCCTGCTCCTGCCCCACCGAACTCATCTCGGCATACCTCGACACGGTCCTGTCCCCATTAGTCCAAGAACTCCCCACCTACGTTCGGGACACCACCCATGCCCTCCATGATTTTCACTTCCCCGGTCCCCAACGCCTTATTTTCACCATGGACATCCAGTCCCTGTACACCTCCATCCCCCATCACGAAGGACTCAAAGCCCTCCGCTTCTTTCTTTCCCGCCGTACCGACCAGTACCCTTCCACTGACACCCTCCTTCAACTGACTGAACTGGTCCTCACCCTGAACAACTTCTCTTTCCAATCCTCCCACTTCCTCCAAACGAAAGGAGTAGCCATGGGCACCCGCATGGGCCCCAGCTATGCCTGCCTCTTCGTAGGATATGTGGAACAATCCATCTTCCGCAACTACACTGGCCCCACCCCCCACCTTTTCCTCCGCTACATCGATGACTGTATCGGCGCTGCCTCGTGCTCCCACGAGGAGGTTGAACAGTTCATCCACTTCACCAACACCTTCCACCCCGACCTCAAATTCACCTGGACAGTCTCAGCTTCCTCCCTCCCCTTCCTCGACCTTTCTATTTCTATCTCAGGCGACCGAATCAACACGGACATCTACTACAAACCGACCGACTCCCACAGCTACCTGGACTACACCTCCTCCCATCCTGCCCCCTGTAAAAACGCCATCCCATTCCCCCAATTCCTTCGACTCCGCCGCATCTGCTCCCAGGAGGACCAGTTCCAAAAACGCACAACCCAGATGGCCTCCTTCTTCAAGGACCGCAATTTCCCCCCGCCAGACATGGTCGACGATGCCCTCCACCGCATCTCTTCCACTTCCCGCTCCTCCGCCCTTGAGCCCCGCCCCTCCAACCGCCACCAGGACAGAACCCCACTGGTCCTCACCTACCACCCCACCAATCTCCATGTACAGCGCATCATCCGCCGTCATTTCCGCTACCTCCAAACGGACCCCACCACCAAGGATATATTTCCCTCCCCTCCCCTATCAGCATTCCGTAAAGACCACTCCCTCCGTGACTACCTCGTCAGATCCACACGCCCCACCAACCCAACCTCCACTCCCGGCACCTTCCCCTGCAACCGCAGGAGGTGCAAGACTTGCGCCCACACCTCCCCCCAACCTCCCTCCAAGGCCCCAAAGGAAACTTCCATATCCGCCACAGATTCACCTGCACCTCCACACACATCATCTATTGCATCCTCTGCACCCAATGTGGCCTCCTCTATATTGGGGAGACAGGCCGGCTACTTGCGGAGCGTTTCAGAGAACACCTCTGGGACACCCGGACCAACCAACCCAACCACCCGGTGGCTCAACATTTCAATTCCCCCTCCCACTCCACCAAGGATATGCAGGTCTTTGGACTCCTCCATCTTCAGACCACCACAAAACGACGGTTGGAGGAAGAACGCCTCATCTTCCGCCTAGGAACCCTCCAACCACAAGGGATGAACTCGGATTTCACCAGTTTCCTCATTTCCCCTCCCCCCACCCTGTCTCAGTCAAATCCATCGAATTCAGCACTGCCTTCCTAACCTGCAATCTTCTTCCTGACCTCTCCGCCCCCACCCCAGTCTGACCTATCACCCTCACCTTGACCTCTTTCCACCTATCACATTTCCGACGCCCCTCCCCCAAGTCCCTCCTCCCGACCTTTTATCTTAGCCTGCTGGACAAACTTTCCTCATTCCTGAAGAAGGGCTTATGCCCGAAACGTCGATTCTCCTGTTCCCTGGATGCTGCCTGACCTGCTGCGCTTTTCCAGCAACACATTTCCAGCACTATCCTCCATATGCCTAACCAATGCCCGCTTAAATGCCCATAAAGAGGGATAGTCCACCACTGCTACTGGCAGGGCATTCCATGAACTCACGACTCGCTGAGTAAAGAACCTACCCCTAACATCTGTCCTATACCTACCACCCCTTAATTTAAAGCTATGCCCCCTCGTAATAGCTGACTCCATACGTGGAAAAAGGTTCTCACGGTCAACCCTATCTAAACCCCTAATCATCTTGTACACCTCTATCAGGTCACCCCTAAACCTTCTTTTCTCCAATGAAAACAACCCCAAGTGCCTCAGCCTTTCCTCATACGATCTTCCTACCATACCAGGCAACATTCTGGTAAACCTCCTCTGCACCCGTTCCAGTGCCTCCACATCCTTCCTATAATATGGCGACCAAAACTGCACACAATACTCCAGATGCGGCCGCACCAGAGTCTTATACAACTGCAACATGATCTCAGGACTCCGGAACTCAATTCCTCTACCAATAAAAGCCAGTACGCCATATGCCTTCTTCACCGCACTATTTACCTGGGTGGCAACTTTCAGAGATCTGTGTACATGGACACCAAGATCCCTCTGCTCATCCACACTACCAAGTATCCGACCATTAGCCCAGTACCCCATCTTTTTGTTACTCTTACCAAAGTGAATCACCTCACACTTAGCTACATTGAATTCCATCTGCCACCTTTCTGCCCAGCTCTGCAGCTTCTCTATATCCTGCTGTAACCTGCCACATCCTTCCTCACTGTCTACAACTCCTCCGACTTTCGTATCATCTGCAAACTTGCTCACCCAACCTTCTAGCCCCTCCTCCAGGTCATTTATAAAAATGACAAACAACAATGGTCCCAAAACAGATCCTTGCAGAACACCGCTAGTAACGGCACTCCAAGATGAACCTTTACCATCAACTACTACCCTCTGTCTTCTTCCAGCCAGCCAATTCCTAATCCAAACCTCCAACTCCCCCTCAATGCCATACCTCCGTATTTTTTGAAGTAGCCTACCATGGGGAACCTTATCAAACGCCTTACTAAAATCCATATACACCACATCTACCGCTTTCCCCTCGTCCACCTCCTTAGTCACCTTCTCAAAGAATTCAATAAGGTTTGTGAGGCACGACCTGCCCTTCACAAAACCATGCTGACTATCCTTAATCACATTATTCCTATCCAGATGTTCATAAATCCTATCCCTTACAATTCTCTCCAAGACTTTGCCCACAACAGAAGTGAGACTCATCGGCCTATAGTTACTAGGGTTATCCCTACTCCCCTTCTTGAACAAGGGAACCACATTTGCTAGCCTCCAGTCTTCTGGCACTACTCCTGTAGACAACGAGGACATAAAAATCAAGGCCAATGGCTCTGCAATCTCCTCCCTTGCTTCCCAGAGAATCCTAGGATAAATGCCATCAGGCCCAGGGGACTTATCTATTTTCACCCTTTCCAGAATTTCCAACACCCCTTCTCTACATACCTCAAAGCCATCCATTCTACTTAATTGTGACTCAGTATTCACATCGGCAACAATGTCCTGTTCCTGAGTGAATACTGACAAAAAGTATTCATTCAGTGTCTCCCCAATCTCTTCAGCCTCCACATGCAACTTCCCACTACTATCCTTGACTGGACCTATTCCTACCCTAGTCATTCTTTTATTCCTGACATACCTATAGAAAGCCTTAGGGTTTTCCCTAATCCTACCAATTAAGGACCTTTCATGTCCCCTCCTTGCTGCTCTTAGCTCTCTCTTCAGGTCCTTCCTGGCTAACGTATAACTCTCAATCGCCCCAATTGAACCTTCACGCCTCATCTTTACATAGGCCGCCCTCTTCCATTTAACAAGGGATTCCAATTCCTTATTAAACCACGGCTCCCTCACACGACCCTTTCCTCCCTGCCTGACAGGTACATACTTGTCCGCATTAAACTCCGTTTGCCATCTGTCAGCCCAGCTCTGCAGCTTATCTATGTCTCTCTGTAACCTACAACATCCTTCATCACTATCCACAACTCTACCGACCTTACTGTCGTCTGCAAATTTACTAACCCAACCTTCTACGCCCTCATCAGATCATTTATGGAAATGACGAACAGCAGTGGACCCAACACCGACCCTTGCGATACACCGCTATTAACTGGACTCCAGGATGAACATTTTTCCATCAACCATCACCCTCTGTCTTCTTTCAGCAAGCCAACTGCTATACCTCCCACAATCCCATTCCTCCACATTTTGTACAGTAGCCTACTGTGGGGAACCTTATCGAACGCCTTGCTGAAATCCATATACACCACATCAACCGGTTTACTCTCATCTACCTGTTTGATCATGGTTTTTAAAACTTCTTTATTGTCATCCGTCAGCCTCCTACGCTCAAGGGAAAAGTGCTTATCCAGCCCCTTTTTATAACTCTAACCCTCCAGTTTTGGTAAAATCCTTGTCAATCTGTTTTTATTTATAGTCTTTGGCAGTCAGGGACTGTCTGCAATAATTAGCCACGTGGTTTTCAAGGGCTGAGGGTGTCAGTAGATCCCGAGAGATGGCGGGATCCTTGATGGGAGGACATTAGTCCCATATCCTGCGGAGGGGGGTTGGATCTCGGACGAAGGGGACACAGCTTCAGGTTTATAGCTCTCCCATTCGTTGGGGAGGATTAGCTTTTAGCAGGGTGCTTAATCTGGGCCTCACCTGACTGGATAAGGATGGCCAATTTCATTCTTTAAAAAAAATTCATTCATTCATGGCCCTTACAAAAAAAATTCAGAAATGGTTAACTGTCCACCCATAGGCGGCCTTTTTATTGCACTCTAATTTCTTCAGAAATTAGCCATAGGTGCTGGATTACTGGTCAAGTTACATTCCTGGTGGCAGCCAAGAAGGTACTGAAGAGATCACTGAAATTCACATGGCTGCTAGATAAGGTGGTTAAGAAGTTATGTGGGAATCTTGCCTTTTTTAGCCAAGCCACAGAATATAAGAACAAGGATGTTGGAACGGTATAAATCAAAGGCTAGGCCACAGCTAGATTATTGTGTGGAGTTCTGGAATCCGCAGTACAGGAAGGATAGAAAGATGGTATGAATGAGATTCATCAGAAAGCTGCCTGGGATGGAGCTTTGAGGAAACTTTGGTCAGGCTGGGTTTATTCCCCTTGAAGTAGTGAAGGCTGAGAAGGGACCTGATAGAGTTGTATAAGATTGAGGGGCATAGATGCAGTGAATAATTTCTAATGGAAAGTGGGATAGTGTGGATGGTATAAATTGGTTATCAAAACTTGATGGGCCAAAGTTGCGTAACTCAATAACACACTTTTTCTATCGCTCTCTCTCGCTCTCTCTCGCTCTCTCTCTCTCTCTGTCTCAATGATTCAATAAGAAGGCATATGTTCCGTTAGTACAGGATTTATTACAAGCAGCATAGATTTAAGTGAAAAGGTAAAATGTTAAAGGGGGGAGTTGAGGCAAATTATTTTTTTTCAATGAGTGTGTAATGGGAACTTGGAACACACTGCCTGAAAGAGTAGACAGGCAGGAGGCTGGAAGGACACAGCAAGCCAGGCAGTATCAGGAGATGGAGAACTGATTCGGGATATTGAGCATGGCTTTGTGCGTGGGAAATCATGTCTCTCAAACTTGATTGAGGTTTTTGAAGAAGTAACAAAGAGGATTGATGAGGGCAGAGCAGTAGGTGTGATCTATGTGGACTTCAGTAAGGTGTTCACCAAGGTTCCCCATAGGAGACTGCTTAACAAGGTTAGATCTCATGGAATACAGGGAGAACTAGCCATTTGGATGGAGAACTGGCTCAAATGTAGAAGACAGAGGGTGATGGCAGAGGGTTGTTTTTCAGACTGGAGGCCTATGACCAGTGCAGTGCCACAAGGATCAGTGCTGAGTCCACTACTTTTCGTCATTTACGCAAACGATTTGGATGTGAACATATGAGGTATGGTTAGTAAATTTGCAGATTACATTAAAATTGGAGCTGTCATGAATAGCAAAGAAAGTTACCTCAGAGCACAATGGGATCCTGATCAAATTGACTGATCATCTGCCACTCGTCAGCTGATGAGTGGCAGACGGAGTTTAATTTAGATAAATACGAGGTGCTGCATTTTTGGGAAAGTAAATCAGAGTAGGACTTGTATACCTAATGGTAAGGCCCTAGGGAGTGTTGCTGAATAAAGAAACCTTGGAGTGCAGGTTCATAGTTCCTTGAAAGTAGAGTCGCAGGTCGATAGGATGTGAAGTTGTGAAACTTAGTTACAAATCACACAACACCAGGTTACAGTCCAACAGGTTTATTTGGAAGCACTAGCTTTCGAGGCGCTGCTTCTTCATCAGGTGGTTGTGGAGCAGGACCTTAAGACAGAATTAATTACAAAACATGACAGTGATACAATGATACATTGAACAAACCTAGATCGTTAGGTCTTTCATCTTTTAGAATCGATTTGCTGGTTTCGGGTCATTAATATGTAAATCCCAGAACTTCTTTTAAGTCACATTCTCAAGATAACTTAATGTTTTAGAACAAAGGGTGACATTTCAACTTAGACAATGCCTTAAAAGTGTGAGCTTAGAGTCTGTCTATATCCCAATCTTGAGTCAGACTGGTTCTGTTTCCAAAATAGGAATTTATAAAATATTACAAATATTATTGACTGCATGCAGATTCTTCATTTTTTGAGCAAAATAGAATGTATGTGCAAATATAATTCTGAAAATATAAATTCACCCCATTAACCTATGTGTGTGTGTGTATGTGTAGGAGAGCGACAGTGAGTGTGTGTATGTGAGTGTGTCTGTGTGAGTATGAGTGTGAGTGCACATGAGAGAGTGTGTTTGCGTATGTGCAAGCTTGGTGAAGTTTGTGTGTGTGTGTGAGTGAGTGTGTGATGGGGTATAACCCTGTGAGAGGGTTCATGCATGGGTGTGAGTGTGGGGGCGGGGGGAGCTGTACGTGTGTATATGTGGGAGGGTCTGAGAGTGTGTGAATATGTAAGAGTGATGATGGACCGGTGGGGAAGAGGGGGGGAGTTGTTGGTGCAGAGAGAGTGGACCGCTGCACTTTCAGAGAGGGTGAGATTGAAGTGGGGGAGAGGAGTGAGATAGCCGATGTCACATCAGCAGCCTGCAAAGAGGTCTAGGGCTGGTACAAGGCCGATGGGATGTGACAGTCCCAGCCAACCCCTCTATCTGCAGCTCCCCCTACACCCATCCCCAGTCCTGAAGAAGAGTTACACCCAAAATGTCAACTTCTCCACCTCCTGATGCAGCCTGGCTTGCTATGTTCTTCCAGCCTTCTGCCTGCCTACTTTGGATTCCAGCATCTGATCATGTCCTGGCTACAATGAGTTTCACTCTTGCTGTGCATCTCAATGATCTGCATTCAGGGAGAAAGGTTGAAGTCTGAAAAAATTCAACCTGCAGATTTAATCCAGGGATCGGCATGTAACAAAAGAGAAGAGCAGTCATAGTGGAAAGGCCCAGGTAGGGTTGTCATTCATGATCGAAAAACTTGTATCATACACATTGGAAATCTGATTGTTATGGGTGCCTTCCTCAAAGCTAATTAGCACCAATTATACACTTACAGAACATGAGCAAGTCATAGAGAGAGTTAAGGCATGTGACCGTTCACAGACATCAATAGTGGGGTAGCATGATTACCCAGATTTTGACAGAGTAAGGACTGTTTGACTATGGACAAAGTTTACAAACTTAGTAAATGGTGCCAAAGTTATTTTCCCCAGAGGCAGCAGCTTGATGTTGGCAGCAATGGTACCAGAAAGGTCCAGTGAAAAGAAGACTATCACCACTATATGGAGAGCCAGTGGTGAAAGCAAAGGTTAGTTACATTTGCAAGGTGACAGCCAGGAAAGTCAGATTTAGAGATTGACAAAATGAGGTAAAGAAGTAGAGGAGAAAGTGAGGACTGCAGATGCTGGAGATCAGAGTCGAGAGTGTGGTCCTGATTGAAGAGCTTATGCCCGAAAGGCTGCTCCTCAGATGCTGCCTGACCTGCTGTGCTTTTCCAGCACCACAGTCTCGACTAAAGAAGTAGAGGGCCAGTAAACACAATAAGAGTTCTGAAAGAGAACCTGGAAATGAACAGGGCCTTAGGAGTATATCACAATGTTACGCAAGAACATTTGATTGTGATCTGTGGAACACACACCACATGGAAGCCCTTATGCTTGAGAGGTTTTAGTGGCTACAAACACTTTAAAAGATACGTTGATAGAAGAAACCTAACAGAAGGAGTTGGTGAGTTGGGTGTGTAAACTGAGGTGCCAGAGAGGGTATACCTATACTTATCACATAAATGGATAAATAGAGAAAATGTGCCTCCCAATGAGACATATAAGGCTAAAACTTGACTTTAGGAGGCTTTGAGTTTCAAAGTTGGTGACCAAGGTATAAGATTACATTAGATTACTTACAGTGTGGAAACAGGCCCTTCGGCCCAACAAGTCCACACCGCCCCGCTGAAGTGCAACCCACCCATACCCCTACCCCTACATTTACCCCTTATCTAACACTATGGGCAATTTAGCATGGCCAATTCACCTGACCTGCACATCTTTTGGACTGTGGGAGGAAACCGGAGCACCCGGAGGAAACGTGATCTTGGTGATCTTCTTTAGTGGTTAGCTTTAAACACCTCGTAAGTCAATTCACGTAACCTCCAAAATACACCCTCGTGTTTCCATCCTTCAATGACTCCAAGAATAGAAAGCTAGTGCCTTTTTTATGATGTTTGCAAATCTTCCAGGTGGCTAGTCAAAAAAGGCAGCATTTTATCATCTTTATTAGGGCAAGAGTCTCGTCTATTGGTTTGAGAAGGCAAAGAAAGTTCTTTAAAAGTATCTCAGCTGCTGAAACACTGAGGCTAGTGGAGCAATATATGTAGGGGTGCACATAGGCCAATCTAAAAAAATAGCTTTCTCTACAGACTGTTATGTGGATAGCTGGCCTCCTTTGGACAATGTCACTCAGCAAAAGGGTTTTGCTGAGGATTGACCTTGTCCATTTGAAGGAAAAGTTGTAAAGTAGCACGAATTCACAATTCAAGTGTGTCAACGCAGTCATCCATTGTCAGGTTACTGTTCACAAATGCTTGCTCAAAAAAAAATGAGATAATTGAAGAGGGACAACTGCTGGGATGAGGAGCAAAAACAATGAAAAAGAAAAGTTTTGTTCTGACCATTTTGTCACTAAACATGATATTGTTGAAAGAAAACAAAATGATAATACAAAAGGCTGTTGTAAAGCAGAGGAAATAGAGTTGTTTTGTTTATTTTCCGTCAGTCTACGTTCAATGATTGTTTGCATGTGTTGAAAAGTTCCATTTAAGTAAAAGTGAGGAATCTGTCAGTGCTGTTAGAGTAAGCTACTGACTGGGGTTAGCTGTTTAATTCAGTAACTGTGTAAACAGAAAGAGGGGACAGCAGTGTGTTTGGATTAAAGTCCTACCTGCCCCATCAATGTATCATGACATATCTGAACATTTTAATTTAGAAATAAGTAGATAAAGGGGAATTGATGGTACTGGGTTGAAGATGAGCTGTGTGACTGAGTAGTCCTAAACTGTCCACAAGTAAAATATGTTTTGAGCTCTATTTTGCCAATATGCTTTGACCCAAATTGAAACCGACTAGCTTCCACAATCATTGTGATGTCACTGCCGAATACACCTTTTAACAATTCTGCAGGTACTGTTCCCTCTTTGACTCCCTGCATCACTCTGCAATGAACTCTGTCCCTCCCCAAGTGAATGTAGGAAATACAGTGCTTGGCCTTTCATTTACTGTCTCTTCCCCCTCCAGATTCCCAGCCATTCTTTCTGATTTTACTTGTACTTCTTTCAATCTTATCGACAGCTGCTTTCCTTACACCAGGGTAAACAAATGGTGCAACACCTCAGCACTGTCCACAAACATAACCCTCAACTTCCAGTTGCCCGTCAGTGTAATTTCTGGCTTTGCTCTCAATCTGAACTCCTGACCTTGCTATGCTATGTAAATCCAGTGAAGTCAATGCAAGCTCCTGGAATGACAGCTCATCTCCCAACTCAGTACTTTTCAACTTCCCAGATCAAGGATTTAAGATCCATAACCTGTGCTCCATTTTTATTGTATTTCTCTGTGGATTTTTTTTTTGCTCTATCGTTCTCTCTCTTTCTCTTACTCCTTTTCAGATGTTCAGGAGTTTGACATTCCCACGTCTTATGGCCATTATTTTTCTGTCTTTGATCTTTCATGGTACAATGAATTGTTCTAGTTTGTCGCAGCAAGTTTAAGCATAGGGAGATGATGTTGAATCTGTGCAAGATACTTGTTAGACCTCAGCTGGAGTGGTGTGTATAGTTGTAGGCACATATTATAGGGGCAATGTGAATGCATTGGAGAAAGTGCAGAAGCGATTTACAGAACGCTTCCAGGAATAAGAACTTTCAGTTTTGAGGAAATATTAGAGATGTTGCGACAGTTCTCCCAAGACAGAAGTTGGAGAGGAGAACGGACAGAGATTTTCAAAATCTTGAATGGAATGGAGAAGAAGAAACTGTTCCCACTTGTGAAAGGAACAAAAACAAGATTTACTGTGATGTGCAAATGAAGCAAGGATGATGTAAGAAAATAGGTCTTTTCACTGGGGTGGGGGAATTCAGAATTAGAGGGCACAGATCTAGGATGAGAGGGGAAAGATTTAAAAGGGACTGAAGGGACAGATGTTTCACGCAGAGGGTGGTGTGTATGTGGAATGAGCTGCCAGAGGAAGTGGTGGAGGCTGGTACAATTACGACATCTAAAAGGCATCTGGATGGGTATATGAACAGGAAAGAGTATGGGCCAAGTGCTGGCAGATGGGACTAGATTAATTTAGGCTATCTGGCTGGCACAGTTGATTTGGACCAAAGGATCTGTTTCCGTGTTGTATATCTCTTTGACTCTATAAGGATTCTATTTCAAGAACTATATCCCATTCAAAGACAATGATATCATCTTTGACCAAGACTGCCACACATAATTCCTTTCTACCCACCGGGCTATTAGTGAAGGTTTTATAATGCGGGCTATTATGTTTCCAGTTCTGTTCTATCAATACAAGCATTGGTTAATGGTTAGTAGTTAATGTTTCATTAATATTCATTGTTGTAATTAATAATGTTTTTCAATTACTGTCAATCATTTCAGAGTGTGGACAGTTTCAAAATAAAAAAAGTTGAACTGCAAGATGGGCACCTGTTTCTGTACCTTGATCCGGTGAGCACTGGGTGATGCTGAGAGGGGAGGGGGGGGTGGGGGGGGGGGAGAGAGAGAGAGAGAGAGAGAGAGAGAGAGAGAGAGAGGTGGGTGAGTGGGTGGGGGAAGGAAAGCAGGAGTGGAAGAGGTGAGAGGGACAACTGGAGGAAAGGGAGACTGTGTAGGAGGGATGGAAAGGGACATATCAGTGACTGAGCGAGGCAGAGAGACAAGTCACAGAAATGTATAGAGCTGGTGCAGAGAGAGAGGCGGGGATTGAGAGAGAAAGGGAGGGTTGGAGAAATAGAGAGAGGGGAAGGGAGAGAAGCAGGATTAGACAGCAGAGGAATAAAAGGAAGAGGATTGTAGAGTGGGGTAAGGGAGAGTGGAGTAAGGAAAGAGAAGCAAAAGTAGATAAGATGAGAGAAAGCAAGAGAGAGGGGGAGGTGGCAGAAGGGAAGAGAAGCAACATTAGATAATAAAAGAGAGAGAATGAGAATAAGAGGGAGAGATAGGGAAGGGGAGGGTGGAAGGAGTTGTGTGAAAAACAGAGACAGTGAAACAGAGATGAAAGTCTAAGATCTGGAAGCTGACGTTTCTTCTGCAGTGACAATACTGTTTTAGTGGTGAGTGGCCTGATCTCATCTCTCTCTCCAGATGGAAGTGAACAGTCTGCTACGATTATCCATTGATACCATCCATCAGTTCAATGTAGAAAACCTGCAGCCTGCCATTGTGAAAGTTTATGATTACTACCATACTGGTAAGCTCCATTTATACAGCATTCCTCAATCCTCTGTTATGTTTCTACACCAGCCTCCATCTTCTCAGGTAGAGAGTTCCAAACTCGTACAACTCTCTGAGAGAAACAAATTTTCCTCAATTCTGTTCTGATGAGTGACACCCTCATTTTTAAGCAGTGCCCTCTAGTTCTAAACTCACCCCCATCAGGATATATCCTTTCCACACTCACCTCACCTTTTCAAGATCATTCAGGCTCTTAGACACTCCAATCCTGTCAGTCCTGACACATCGAATCTCCAGTGAAAACAAACTCAGTCTCTCCAACCTTTCCTCAGGCAGTAGGGAAGTAGAGTATCAAAAGACATTGGTGAGACCATGCTCGAGTACTGCATACAGATTGGTCCCTTACTTGAGGTGAGATGTAATTGCAGTTCAGAGGAGATTCATTAGATCAGTTTCAGAGTTGAGGAGTTTGTCTTGTAAAGAGTGTGAGCAGTTTAGGCTTTTACTCTCTGTAGAATGATGGGAGGGGATCTAATGGAAGCATATAAAATGACAAAGTCAACATACAGTGTTCATGTCCCCTTGTGGGTCAATCTAAAATAAGAAATCATCAATTTAGGAGGAGTGGCAGATTTAAAATGAAGATGAGAAAGAATTACTTCTCTCTCAGAATCTGTGGAATGCACTCCCCAAGAGTGCAGTGGATGCAGAATATTGACCAACTCTAAGGAGGAGATAGCTTTTTAATTAGTGACAGTTTGAAGGGAGTGTAGAGGAAAGTGATGTTCAGGCTGAGTTGAAATGAACCATGGTAGTATTAAATGATGAGCCTTGAGGGTCTGAACAGTCTACTCCTGCCCCTAGTTACTCGGTTCTCAAAGACAACCCGCATAATTCTAGCTATCAATCCAGTACATCTCCTCTGAGCCAACTCTTGGGAATCTACATCCTCTCTTTGACAAAGAATGCAAAGCTGTGCACAGTATTTGTGATTTTGAATGGAATTTCTTCCCAAATCTGCATTCCAGCCACCCCCAGCCAATGATACCCACATAGCCTGAGTCATTGAACAACCAAACAAATTGTGCATGTTTTAAATGAATGACCATGTCTGGAAGTCAAATCCTTATTGAGGGCAAGGGACATTCTGGTCAGTTAGGATGTATCACCAGTCATTCAGGGGTTTGACCAATTTTCCACCAAGGAGATTGACACGGTCAGTCAGGTGCTTGGTTCTATTAGAGTCCAAGGATCTGTACTGGGCCACTGGACACCTCCATGTCAAGTGCAACCACTCTAGGGAATTACATGTAGGTCAATTGGTGCAGGGTGTTGTGGTGACTTCAGTTTCAAGGATGGGCCACCTTTCACTGAACTGAGTAAAGGAAGGGATTGCATGTGATAAACATGGATGGAACAACAGTTAATGCTGTTGGAGGAGCAGGGAAGGCAGTGAGGTGCTCTAAAGGAGTAGGAAGTATATAGAGATCAGGAATAGTGTTTCTTGAAATTCTTTATTTCACTGTAGATAGTGGATTGGTTCTGTCGAATTTTCTTAACAGAAGAAAGCTAATTTCAACTATTCTGAAATATCTGACACAGCTTCTCTATTGGTCCAGTCTTGCACTAGAAACTATGGTTTCCTCCTACACTTCAGCTAGGTCTGCATTCATGTCACATGGTTGACTTTATTTATGTTTAATGCACTAGTCTTAGAGACCCAGTCTTCTCCCTGTCAAACTTATAACATTGAACCCTATGATACTCATTGCTACTTTGAGGTGCTTCACTCTGGAATCATGAATTAATCCTGTTAAATTACACAATACCAAGCCTCTAGTCAGTTTCACAATATGCAGTTTTAAGAAACAGTCTTGAAAGTGTTCCTTGAAGTTCTCACTGAGGTTACTGCTATCAATATGATTTCTCCAGCTCATATATACATTGTTGTAAATGATTGTCTTCCCTTTACCATCAGCACTCAATATTCATTCTTACATTCTTTGTCCCACATTGTGGTAAATGTTGGGGAACTGTTGACCACTTCCATTAGTGACTTCTTTCCTCTACTATTCCTTGTCTCCACCCAAATCAATTCTCCATCCTGGTCTCGTGAACCAGGACCATCTCTATCCATCTGTCAATGCCATCCTTGATTAATAGTGCTACCTGCCACTTCCACAATTTTCCGATTTTCTATTCTACTCAAGTGCTATATTCCCCTCAATCATTGTCATCATGAAACCATGCCTCTACAATAGTAATAGATCATATTTATTTATTTAATTGCAGGCTATCAGTTTACTTTCTTTATGATGATTTCTATATACATTCAGTTACAGAGGTTTTAGCTTTGCTATCATTATAATATCTGATCCATCCCTTCCTGCCAATCTCTGACCTTTAATTTCTATTAGTACTTTGCTCTCTTGTCATGACCATGCCTCTTGATTTGCTACATCTATCAAGCTTGATTCCTCATCCTGCTTGGTGCCAGGGATTTGATCATCTGCTCAGGGCTGAAGAAGAACTTGGGCTAGGAAGGGGAAGATCCTATTGTAGTGGTCCAGATATTGGCAAAAGTGAGGACTGCAGATGCTGGAAACCAGAGTTTACATCAGAGTGGTGCTGGAATAGAGTTATTCCTGATGAAGGGCTTTTGCCTGAAACGTCAATTTTCCTGCTCCTCAGATGCTGCCTGACCTGCTGTGCTTTTCCAGCACCACTCATTATTTACTTCCTTAATTATGTAGTTTGCAAGAATATTGGTCCCATCATGATTCAGGTACAGATCATCCCAATGGTTTAAATCCCACATTCTCTGGTATTGATATCATTGGCCCATGAATGGCAACTCATTTCTCCCAAGCCAGTTGTTGAACACAAATTTCACTTCCATAGTCTTATGTATTCTTTGTCATTTGCATGTGTTCAGTTAAGAATCCAGAGATCACTAACCTTGTGGTTCTGTTTAATTTGATGCCCAGCTCCTCACATTGCCAGGGCTGAATCTCTTCCTTAGTCCTCTTCATGTTGTCACTACATGGACCACTACAATGGGATCTTCCCCTTCCTACTCCAGGTTCTTCTTCTACCTTGAGCAGATGATCAAATTCCTGGCACCAAGCAGACAGCCCAGATTTATATTCATCACCACAGAAAGCAGTCTTTTTGCCAGCCCTCACTGGAGTAACATGCTGGAAGTCAGGCCCAGCTTTACTGGAGTCATCATTTAAAGTTAAAGATTTTAAAACACACAGCATTCCACAATCTACCTAACTTTTATACTGAAGTTGACAGAAAACACACACCAAGTTTGCATATTTACAAAGAATGACTTGTTTTTTAAAAAAGGTGATTAGATCCTGAATGCAGTCAAGCAGTTATCATCTGTTAGCATTTAACATGACTAATTAATACACCGATCCTTTTGCGTAGGTAGGTATAAAGACAGACAGGGAAATGTTGTCAGTTATTGGCAGAGGAAGACTGGGAATGCAATCTATTATGAGATGGTTAAAGCTCATTTTCTCAGTCATCCCTCTCCATATTCTTTCACTGGCTTGCACGAGGCATAGCATGACTGGTTCCCCAATAAAAAGTCTCTGCTTTATCTGTCAAAATTCACAGTTTACAGTGACTGCTGCAGGAAAGAGAACCAGTTTACTTTCAGATTTAAAGAGAGTTCTGACTGCAGGGGAATACAGCGGTAGATCTTGAGCTGGGGAGATCAAATATATTCTCTGGATATTGTTCCCAGGCCCAAATTGTTTAGTGTCTGAGAACCAGTCATATAGTTGTTGGCAGGCAATGTGTACCTGCCAATCAGAATTGATCACTCGTCTGTAGACTGATCAGTTTTTTGTTGTCAACAAGTGCTTCACCTTGAAGCTGCTTGGCTCCATTTTGTCTGAAGATCCTTCATTGCTTGTTGAAACGGTTGTTTAAACAATGCTGACCAGAAGCATCAGGTTTGCTGACCATCCGAAACACTCTCCGGCCCCTCGGCTGCTGCCTGACCTGCTGTGTTTTTCCAGCATTTTATGACTTTGATGTCCAGCATGTGCAGTCCTCACTTTCTCTCTGATTCTATCCTGGTGTTTATTCATGGACTTTTATTTCTTCTACTTCAATCCATGGTTTGATTTCTGTATTTTTATTTTTCCCGCGTCGAACACTGGCGTTCATTCTCAGATTTTTATTTCTCCTGTTTCTAACCTGGTGATGATTCCTGAGAACCTGGTTTTCTTCACCAGTTTCTATTCTTTTCATTTTGTTCCAAGTGTGTTTGTCCACTGGGGATGCCAGTCTGTTTATCCTTGTCTATCCCTCCACGCACCAATCCTTCCCTTCCTTTTGTTTCTGTCAGATGACTCAGTTGTCGCTGAATATGAAGCACCAAAATGACTGGAAATCGAGGTGAATCAACTGACTGCAAACTCACGGTCAGTATCAAGCAGTTCGGATTCTGGAAAATCCACTCTTCTTCCCTCTCTCACTTTATCTCTCTCTGTCTATCCCAAATCCTTTCTCAATGACTGCCTCAATCTGTTTCTCTCCCACTCCCCTAACTTTCTCCTCCTTCACTTTCTCCCTGTCATTTTCTCCCTCTCCTTGTCTTTCTGCCATTCTGTTCTCATCCCTTCCCTTGGTCCTTCTTTTGCACCCTCTTTCACATGATTTCTCTCTCTCCCTCTGTTTCTTGCCACCTGTCTCACTGTCTTTGACAGTATTGCAACATACTCTGATTTAACTGACTGAAAAGTGAATTTCCCACTGGGATACTCCTCTTTGCCTGAAACCTTCTGAAATGTTCTATTTAATTGGTGCCTTTGATGGTTGCAATGAAATTAAATGATATACTTACTCGGATATACTAACTCATCTAACTCCTGAGTAGACTTCTCTTACCCACCACCAATGACACTGCCCCATCCTGGGACCCTCTAAAATCACAGTCCCGACATCGGACCAGGACCCTTCAAAGCATACACTGAAACACACAGACACACACACACTCAAGACACACAGGCACACACAAATACTGACACAGACACAAACACAGATACACACAAACACACACAGGTGCACGCACACACACACTGACACACAAACCACATAGCCCATCTGGTACACTACCGACTTGATACCCTCCTCCTATGCACTTGGCACCCTTCCATGCACTTGGCACCCTATCCCAAGGCCCCCTACCCCAAACTCCCCTTCCAGAATCATCGTCTGTGATGTGCTATCCATTTTTCAACATGGCTGTCCACATTTCTTGATGTTTAAATTTCTGAATTTGACAGCTGACTATTGTGAAAAGGGGAAAACGTTTGCCTTCCCCTGACTGTTCTATTTTACAAGGGGACTGCCATAATGTTAAAGGTTTAGATGGAGAGGGATTTCTTAAGTGCGTACAAGACAATTTTCTGATTTAGTATGTGGGTGTAACTACTAGAGAAGGTGCAAAACTTGACCTACTCTTGGGAAATTTAGGATAGACCAGACCTAAAAGTTGAAGTTCTAAATTGGAGAAAGGCCAATTTTAATGGTATTGGGCAAGAACTTTCGAAAACTGATTGGAGGCAGATGTTCGCAGGTAAAGGGATGGCTAGAAAATGGGAAGCCTTCAGAAATAAGAAGAATCCAGAGAAAGTATATTCCTGTCAGGGTGAAACGGAAGGTTGTTAGGTATAGGGAATGCTGGATGACTAAAGAAATTGAGGGTTCGGTTAAGAAAAAGAAGGAAGCATATGTCAGGTACAGACAGGATAGATCGAGTGAATCCTCAGAGTATAAAGAAAGTAGGAGTATACTTAAGAGGGAAATCAGGAGGGTAAAACGGGGACATGAGATAGCTTTGGCAAATAGAATTAAGGAGAATCCAAAGGGTTTTTACCTAAATATATTAAGGACAAAAGGGTAACTAGGGAGAGAATAGGGCCCCTCAAAGATCAGCAAGGCGGCCTTTGTGTGGAGCCACAGAAAATGGGGGAGACAATAAATGAATATTTTGCATCAGTATTTACTGTGGAAAAGGATATGGAAGATATAGGCTGTAGAGAAATAGATGGTGACATCTTGCAAAATGTCCAGATGTCAGAGGAGGAAGTGCTGGATGTTTGAAATGGTTAAAGGTGGATAAATCCCCAGGACCTGATTAGGTGTACCCGAGGAACTCTGTGGGAAGCTAGAGGAGCAATTGTTAGGCTCTTGCTGAGATATTTGTATCATCGATAGTCACAGGTGAGGTGCCGGAAGACTGGAGATTGGCAAACGTGGTGCCACTGTTTAAGAAGGGCGGTAAAGACAAGCCAGGGAACTATAGACCGGTGAGCCTGACCTCGGTGGTGGGCAAGTTGTTGGAGGGAATCCTGAGGGACAGGATGTACATGTATTTGGAAAGGCAAGGACTGATTCGGGATAGTCAACATGGCTTTGTGCACGGGAAATCATGTCTCACAAACTTGATTGAGTTTTTTGAAGAAGTAACAAAGAGGATTGATGAGGGCAGAGCGATAGATGTGAGCAATATGGACTTCAGTAAGACGTTCGACAAGGTTCCCCATGGGAGACTGATTAGCAAGGTTAGGTCTCACAGTATACAGGGAGAACTAGCCATTTGGATACAGAACTGGCTCAAAGGTAGAAGACAGAGGGTGGTGGAGGGTTGTTTTTCAGACTGGAGGTCTGTGACCAGTGGATCGGTGCTGGGTCCTCTACTTTTTGTCATTTGCAAAAATGATTTGGATGCGATGATAAGAGGTACAGTTAGTAAGTTTGCAGATGACACCAAATTTGCAGGTGTAGTGGACATTAAAGAGGGTTATCTCAGATTATAACAGGATCTGGACCAGATGGGTCAATGGGCTGAAAAGTGGCAGATGGAGTTTAATTCAGATAAATGCGAGGTGCTGCATTTTGGGAAAGCAAATCTTAGCAGGACTTATACACTTACTGGTAAGGTCCAAGGGAGTGTTGCTGAACAAAGAGACCTTGGAGTGCAGGTTCATAGCTCCTTGAAAGTGGAGTCACAGGTAGATAGGACAGTGAAGAAGGTGTTTGGTATGCTTTCCTTTATTGGTCAGAGTGTTGAGTACAGGAGTTGGGAGGTCGTGTTGCAGCTGTACAGGACATTGGTTAGGCCACTGTTGGAATATTGCATGCAATTCTGGTCTCCTTCCTATTGGAAAGGTGTTGTGAAACTTGAAAGGGTTCAGAAAAGATTTACAGGGATGTTGCCAGGGTTGGAGGGTTTGAGCTACAGGGAGAGGCTGAACAGGCTGGGGCTGTTTTCCCTGGATCGTCAGAGGCTGAAGGGTGACCTTATAGAGGTTTACAAAATTATGAGGGGCATGGATAGGATAAATAGACAAAGTCTTTTCCCTGGAATCGGGGAGTCCAGAACTAGAGGGCATAGGTTTAGGGTGAAAGGGGAAAGATATAAAAGAGACCTAAGGGGCAACTTTTTTACGCAGAAGGTGGTACGTGAATGGAATGAGCTGCCAGAGGATGTGGTGGAGGCTGGTGCAATTGCAACATTTAAGTGGCATTTGGATGGGTATATGAATAGGAAGGGTTTGGAGGGATATGAGCCGGGCGCTGGCAGGTGGGACTAGATTGGGTTGGGATATCTGGTCGGCATGGACAGGTTGGACCGAAGGGTCTGTTTCCACGCTGTACATCTCTATGACTCTAACTATCAAAATTGATGTTTGGCTCTGCATTTGTGAAGGACACCTTATCAGAAACTTGCCTTAGAATCAGGGATTTCGCTTGTTGTTAGTTGTTGTTTATGGGCACCACGGTGGCTCAGTGGTTAGCTGCCTCACAGGTGCCAGGGACCCGGATTCGATTCCAGCCTCGGACAACTGTCTATGTGGAGTTTGCACGTTCTGTCCGTGTCTGCGTGGATTTTTTACGGATGATCCGTTTTCCTCCCACAATCAGATTAGGTTAGGTAAATTGCCCTTGCTAAATTGCCCATAGTGTTCAGGGGTTTGTGGGTTAGGTGCATTAGTCAGGGGTAAGTGTAGAGTAATACGCTAGAGGGTTACTCTTCAGAGGGTCGGTGTGGACTTGTTGGGCCGAAGGGCATGTTTAAAATAGACAGTCCCAATCTGAGTGTGATTATCACGTCCCACAACACCTGACCCAATGTCTTCTACATATGCTCCATCCACAGTCAGCACATTGTTGCAGAGATCAGATCTCTGTTTTATTCTCTGGTGCTTTTTTCACAGGCACACATCCCAATGAGACTCTGTTGGTCACTATGGATACGGAGGACAACATGCAAAATCTGGCACCTTGTTCCACCATGATCTCATTGGGTGGTATCCAGTTTGACAGTAAAAATCTTGTTCAAAGAGGATCGTGTTTGCTGTCTCAGTTTCTCTCAGTCTGACTGCTACACACACGCTCATGCATTCTGAGCCAGATTTTCACACACGTTGTCCTGTGTACCTACTCACATTTTCACTATTCTGCATATTCCTATTCTAAGTCTTACAATTTAAACTCAATTTCCAACATTAATTTGTCATTTGAGACTTTCACCAATAAGGCATCAGGAGATGATGCAATAACTCAGGAATGTCATCCTGTCATACTCCTATTTCTACGGTTCCCCTTATCCACAAGAGCTATATCTACTGCCTCCATGAAACCACAAATATTTTATTTCAGTTACTTTCTGTGATTGTGAATGTGACAGATGCACCACTCTCTGGATGAAGTAATTTCTCTATATCTCAATCCTAAAGGGTTTGTTCCCCAATCCTAAACTATGATCTCTGATACAGGATGCCCCCATCACTGGAAACATCCTTGTTTCCTGTATTCGAATCATCTCACTCTAGAGTTTTCGAAATAGCTGGGTTCCATGACTTAATCTCCAACCCATTAGGAACTGCTCCAGAGACTAAAGAATCTTGGAAGATGATCAATACTGCAACCATTACTTCTCAAGCCACTTCCTTAGGTGCTCTGTGATAATCCCCAGATTATCAGGCCCTGGGGATTTATCAACCTTCAATTCCACCAATTTCTCCAAACCAGTTCTCTAATGATAGAAACTTTCCAGTTAAATTGTATTGCAAGTAGAATGGTTGGATCATATTGATCAACCTAATGGCAGGGGCTGACATCAAGGCAGACTATGATGCCTCACTCTAGTCGTTCTATTTACAGCTTTCCTCCCTTCACTAATCACCGTATTTGCTTCACAGTTGCTGCAGTTTACATAGAACATAGAACATAGAACATAGAAGAATACAGCGCAGTACAGGCCCTTCGGCCCTCGATGTTGCGCCGATCCAAGCCCACCTAACCTACACTAGCCCACTATCCTCCATATACCTATCCAATGCCTGCTTAAATGCCCATAATGAGGGAGAGTCCACCACTGCTACTGGCAGGCCATTCCACGAACTCACGACTCGCTGAGTAAAGAACCTACCCCTAACATCTGTCCTATACCTACCCCCCCTTAATTTAAAGCTATGCCCCCTTGTAATAGCTGACTCCATACGTGGAAAAAGATTCTCACTGTCAACCCTATCTAAACCCCTAATCATCTTGTACACCTCTATCAAGTCACCCCTAAACCTTCTTTTCTCCAATGAAAACAACCCCAAGTGCCTCAGCCTTTCCTCATACAATCTTCCTACCATACCAGGCAACATCCTGGTAAACCTCCTCTGCACCCGTTCCAGTGCCTCCAAATCCTTCCTATAGTATGGCGACCAAAACTGCACACAATGCAGTTGTATAAGACTCTGGCCGCACCAGAGTCTTATACAACTGCAACATGACCTCAGGACTCCGGAACTCAATTCCTCTACCAATAAAAGCCAGTACGCCATGTGCCTTCTTCACCGCACTATTTACCTGGGTGGCAACTTTCAAAGATCTGTGTACATGGACACCAAGATCCCTCTGCTCATCCACACTACCAAGTATCTGACCATTAGCCCAGTACCCCATCTTTTTATTACTCTTACCAAAGTGAATCACCTCACACTTAGCTACATTGAACTCCATTTGCCATCTTTCTGCCCAGCTCTGCAGCTTATCTATATCCCGCTGTAACCTGCCACATCCTTCCTCACTGTCTACAACTCCTCCGACTTTCGTATCATACGATTATTTTTTATTCACGATATGAGGGCAGCTTCCTTCCCTAAAAGACATTAGTGATTCAAATGTGATTTTCCCAAGAATTGACAATGGATACATTCTTAATTTGAAACCTTTCTTGTAATCAAATTCCACCATCTACAGTGGCAGGATTTGAACCCAGATCACCAGGAAATTTCCTGGGTCTCTGGATTAATAGCCCAGTAATAATACCACTAGACAATTGCCTCCCATGAGCTATATCTCCAGGAATAAAATTCTCCCAATAGCGTCCTCACTTCCCTGGCCAGTGATTGTTTGTGGCATGTTTTTGATGGCCTGGGGAGAGTTTCCTCCCTTATGAATTCAATGTCCCACATATTCAAGTTGTGGTAGTCTCATTGTGCCAATTGTTTTCTGATTTACTTTAAGGCCTGCCTCCTCTGGGGCCTGCAAAATACATATTACAATGCTTATGAATGTACTAGGCCTGTTGTGGGATCCCTGTTGGATTCTGCTCCGCCTGTCTTGTTTTCTTCCAATGTGGAAGTGAATTTGTCCATTCATCATTGTGGCCAGAGTCACAAGGATCCCCAGCACAGAAAAGGCTCCCTCAGTATGTCAAATCTTCACAATCGAAAACAAATTAAGAATCCGTGAAACCATTGTCAGTTGTCGGGAAAACCAGTCATCCTTATCTGGTCTGGGCTAAATGTGACCTTTGAGCCACAGCAATGTTGTTGACGAGATGGAGGATGGGAAAAAAAACTTGTAGCTGGAAGAGCTGCTCCTTTAAGATATGTTCAGTTTGGAGCTGATTTCCTCAACTTCCAGGAGCAGTAATTACAATTTTATAAGCTGCTACATTGGTTTGGAACTTTGGGAAACAAAGGTCAAAACAATGGATATTAAAAAGGAAGGAAGCGAGGCAAAGGCAGCGATTATATGGTGGCAAGTGAATCTATGAAAAAAGAAAGCTCACTGCTGTCTGACCCAGCAGTGAACCTTCACAGATAATGCCTCTGCTGTTTGATTTCAAGTGCCTCTGGGCTTCACATTCCTCTAAGGAAAGCAAACAAACAGTGAAATTCACAGCTGACCTTGGAGAAACCAGTTGTGGTGTAAAATTATGTCCCAATACATGTGTGAATCATAATGTAACACATGTATTGGGCCAAGCAGTGGAATGTGGTGAAAGGGTTAAAATTGTGTCCCAATACATGTGTGAATCTAACCGAAAATGGAAGGTGTCGCTTAGTCCCGTGTGAATCTTATTACACACCTTCCCGTGTGAATCTTCTTATCTGTATGTGACCAGAATGGAATGTGTTTTTCAGCCTTGCTCTGCTGTTCACATGAATGTTTAGATCTCGAAAAGAGTATATCAGCTGGAAAAGTCTCCAGTTCGGTAGAGTCTGCTCCGGGGTTGCGTTTAACCGCCGAGCGTGGGTTGTTGGCAACCGCTCTACGAGAACTGACGGCTCCCAGTTCCGGTAACACGTAGAGTGAGTATAAACCAGACCCGTTGTAAGTACGAGACCTGGTTGTGGCGACGCTGCGGGGAATAAAACACTTATATTCTAGCAGACTCGCCTCTTGGCTGTTTGTTCTGTGTCAGACTACTTTCCTGCGAGCCTGGTCCTTGACCTTGAGAATTTTTTTTAAAACATCAGTGTGGAGAGTTCATAGAAAGGGAACAACCAAGTGGCTAGATCTACAATAGTGAGTAGAGTGGAATGTTTTTGATTATATGTTTTCATGGCAATCTGTCTCTTGATTAAACTTGAAAAATATGAACCATAGATATGAAGTTAGGCTGGAGCAGTGGTTTTAAAGCAGCAAGACTGTGTTACTTCCTGGGTCTGTCAATTGTTAAGGTGTAAAGATGACCTTTAGTAGGGTGATGTGCTCTTCCTGTCGGATGTGGGGGATTAGGGATAGTTTCCATGTTACTGATGATTTGGTGGAGTAGCAGATAGTGAAGGGGACTGTCAGAGAATACAGCAGAATATAGACAGATTGGAGAGTTGGGTAGAGAAATGGCAGATGGAGTTCAATCCGGGCAATCGGTGGCACGGTGGCACAGTGATTAGCACTGCTGCCTCACAGCGCCAGAGACCTGGGTTCAATTCCCGTCTCGGGCAACTGTGTTTGTGGAGTTTGCACATTCTCCCCGTGTCTGCGTGGGTTTCTTCTGGGTGCTCCGGTTTCCTCCCACAGTCTAAAGATGTGCAGGTCAGGTGAATTGGCCAGGCTTAAATTGCCTGTTAGGTAAATGTAGGGGAATGGGTCAGGGTGAGTTGCTCTTTGGAGGGTCTGTGTGGACTTGTTGGGCTGAAGGGCCTGTTTCCACACTAAGTAATCTAACCTAATCTAAGTGTGAGGTGATGCTCATCAAGGACTGTGTTAGAGAACTGGAACTGGAACTTGATGAACCTTGGATCATTCAGAGGCAGAGGGGGTTATTGAGAGGAGTTACAGGGAGATGGTTACTCCACAGCCATGTGAAGAAGGTGGATGGGTTACCCTCAGGGGTAGGAAAGGGAACCGGCAGGCATTTCACGGATCTCCTGTGATGGTTCCCCTCAACAACAAGTGGGACTTGCCAGGGATAAGCAATGGGGCACAGGTCTCTGGTGCAGAGTCTGTCCCTGTTGTTCAGAGGGGAAGGGGGAAGAGGAGCAGACCTTTAGTCATTGTGGACTCCATAGTTAGGGGAACAGATAGGATGTTTTGTGGGAACGAGAGAGACTCACAGTTGCCTCCCCAGGTGTCAGGGTTTGTGATGTCTCTGATTGTGTTTTTGGGATTCTTGAGGGGGAGGGGGAGCAGCCCCAAGTTGTGGTCCATATCGGCACCAACGAAGGAAGAAAGATGGGATCGAAGGCAGAAATTCAGGGAACTTGGGTGGAAGCTTAGCCTGAGAAGAAACAGAGTTGTTATCTCTGGTTTGTTGCCCGTGCCATGTGCTAGTGAAGCAAGGAATAGAGTGAGAGTGGAGCTGAACACATGGCTGCAGGAATGGTGCAGGAGGGAGGGTTTTGGATTCTTGGATAATTGGAGCTCTTTTTGGGGAATGTGGGACCTCTAAAAACAGGATAGTCTTCACCTGAACCAATATCCTGGGGGGAGGGAATTTATTAATGCTCTTTGAGGGGAGGAGTGGTTTAAACTCATGCAGCCAGGGATGGGAATATGAATTTATCCCTGTGTACAGGAGGTTGAGGGTAATGAGGTCAGGGATAGGTTTACCAGGTTGCAAGAGGACACCGGCAATCAGGAAGTTGGTTTGAAATGTGTGTACTTCAATGCCAGGAGCATCCGGTGGGTGAACTTGCAGCATGGATTGGTACCTGGGATTTCGATGTTGTGGCCATTTCAGAGACATGGCAATAGGAGGGACAGGAATAGTTGCTGCTGGTTCCAGGATTTAGATTTAGTAAGAACAGAGAAGATGGTAAAATAGATGGGGGTGTGGCATTGTTGGTCAAGGGCAGTTTTACAGCAGCTAAGAGAACGTTTGAGGACTCATCTATTGAGGCAGTTTGGGCTGAGGTTAGAAATAAGAAAGGAGAGGTCACCCTGTGGGAGTTTTCTATAGGCCTCTGAATAGTTCCAGAGATGTAGAGGAAAGGATAGAAGCGAGAGTAACAGAGTAGCTGTTATGGGGAACTTTAACTTTCCAAATATTTACTGGGAATACTGTAGTTCAAGTAGTTTAGATGGGTCAGTTTTTGTTCAATGTTTGCAGGAGGGTTTTCTGACACAGTATGTAGGCAGGCAAACGAGGGGCGATGGCCAGAATGGATTTGGTACTGGGTAATGAGCCCGGCCAGGTGTTAGATTTGGAGGTAGATGAGTACTTTGGCGATAGTGACTACAATTCGGTTATGTTTGCAATAGCAATGGGCAGGGAAAGAGGTATAATTGGGAGAAAGGCAATTATGATGCAGTTAGGCCAGATTTAGGATGCATAGGATGGGGAAGGAAACTACAGGGGATGGACACTCTTGAAATATGAACCTTATTCAAGGAACAGCTACTGCGGGTCCTTGATAAATATATACCTATCAGGCAGGGAGGTAGTTGTCAAGAGAGGGAGCCATGGTTTACTAAAAAGTTAAAAGCTTTTGTCAAGAGAAAGAAGGCATATGTGAGGATGAGGCGTGAAGAATCAGTTAGGAGGCTTGAGAGTTATAAGTTAGCCAAAAAAGATCTAAAGAAAGGGCTAAGAAGAGCCAGGATGGGAAATGAGAAGTTGTTGGCGGATGGGATCTAGGAAAACTCTAAGGCCTTCTCTAGGTGTATCAGGAATAAAAGAATGACTGGAGTAAGATTAAGGCCAATCTAACAGACAGCAGTGGAAAGCTGTCTGTGGAATCTGAGGACATGGGAAAGCACTTAATGAATACTTTCATCAGTATTCATGTTGGAAAAGGGCGATGTTTGTGAGAATACAGAGATACAGGTTGCTAGATTAGATGGGATTGTGCTTGACAAAGAGGAGGTTTTAGCAATCTTGGAAGACCTGAAAATAGATAAGACCCCGGGGCCGGATGGGATTTATCCTTGGATTCTCAGGGAAGCCAGGGAGGAGATAGCTGAGCCTTTGGCTTTGATCATTATGTCATCATTGTCAACAGGAGTCATGCCAGAAGATTGGAGGATAGCAAATATTATCCCCTTGTTTAAGAAGGGGAGTCGGGACAACCCTGGTAATTATAGGCCAGTTAGCCTTACTTCAGTTGTGGGTAAGGTGTTGGAAAAGGTTAAAAGAGATAGGATTTATGATAATCTAGAAAGGAATAATTTGTTTGGGATAGTCAGCACAGTTTTGTGAAGGGTAGGTTATGCCTCACTAACCCTATTGAGTTCTTTGAGAAGGTGACAAAACAGGTGGATGAAGATAAAGTGGTTGATGTGGTGTGTATGGACTTCAGGAAGGCATTTGATAAGGTTCCACACGGTAGGCTATTGCATAAGATATTGAGTTTTGGAATTGAAGGTAAGTTAGTGGTTTGGATCAGAAATTGGCTCGCTGAAAGAAGACAGGTGGTTGATTGGAAATGTTCATCCTAGAGTTCAGTTACCAGTGGTATGCTGCAAAGATCTGTTTTGGAACCACTGCTGTTTGTAATTTTTATAAATGATCTGGATGTGGGCATAGAAGGCTGGATTAGTAAATTTGCAGATGACACTGAGGTAGGCAGAGTTGTGGATAGTGCCGAAGGATGTTGTGGATTACAGAGGGACATAGATAAGATGCAGAGCTGGGCTGAGAAGGGGCAAATGGAGTTTAATGTGGAGAAGTGTGAGGTAGTTCACTTTGGAAGAAGTAACAGTAATGCAGTGTACTGAGCTAATGGTAAAATTCATGGTAGTGCAGATGAACAAAGAGATCTCGTATCCAGGTGCATATATCCCTGAAGGTTGCCACCCAGGTTGATAGAGTTGTTAAGAAGGCGTGTGGTGTGTTGGTGTTTGTAGGGGGATTGAGGTTTGGAGCCATGAGGTCATGCTTCAGCTGTACAAGACACTGGTGCGGCCGCACTTGGAGTATTGTGTACAGTTCTGGTCACCGCATTATAGGAAGGATGTGGAAGCTTTGGAAAGGGGTCAGAGGAGATTTGCTAGAATGTTGGCTGGTATGGAGGGAAGGTTTTACGAGGAAAGGCTGAGGGAACTGAGGCTGTTTTCAATTGCAGAGAAGAAGGTTAAGAGGTGACATAATCGAGACGTATTAGATAATCAGAGGGTTAGATAGGGTGGGCAGGGAGAGCCTTTGTCCTCCGACGGTGAAGGCTGACTTGGGGGCCATAGCTTTAAACTGAGGGGTGATAGATCTAGGACAGATATCAGGGATAGTATATTTACTCAGAGAGTAGGTATGTGGAATGGCTTGGCCTTTTGTAGTAGACTTGTCAATGTTAAGGGCGTTTAAATGGGCATTGGACATAAATATGGATAATAATGGAACGGTGTAGGTTTGGTGGGCATCAGATTAATTTCACAGGTCAGCGCAACATTAAGGGCTGAAGGACCATGTTCTGTGCTCTCTGTCTCCTGATTATGGTAAGCCCAGAGCCTGGGTCTCCTGGTTCCGGTATGCCTGGAGCATGGGCCTCCTGGTTGTGGTAGGCCTGTCACTAGATTCTTTTGGTTGTGGTATGCTGGGAACACAGGTCTCCTGGTTCTGGTAGGCCAGGAGATTCTGCTGATTGCGACAGGTCTAGAGCTGATTCTCCTGGTTCTGGTAGGCCCAGAGCCTGGGTCTCCTGATTGTGGTCAGCTCAGAGCCCATGTCTTCTGGTTGTTGTAGGCCTGGACCCGGGTGCCCAAGTTGTGGGCGGCCTGGCGCTGGAACCGGGTTCTCCTGGTTGTTGATCAAGCAGTGACGGATGGGAGCACGGGACTCCTTGTTGTGGGGTGAGTGTGGGTCCAGCTGGAACCTGGTGTCCATGGTCCATCGGCAGGGTGGCCCCAGCAAGAACGAGATGGCACCTGGAGAGTTGCAGCTCCTACGTTGGTGGTCCAGTACAGGCAGTGCAGGTGTCGATGCTCAGCCAGCTCGGGGCTCATGGTAGAGGCTGTGGAATAAAGATGGACTTTCTATCAGTATTATCTTTTTATCCGCAAAGTATTCAAATGGTGCCATTTGTAGCAATTGAAGCCTTTCACCGTATTTGACTGTGTTGTTCATTGCAAAGTATAGGTGACAATAAATCATCATTCTTCATTCAGTCTTTGGCTCCTCAGCACAGCTTACAGCTTCCTAGTTTCACAAGAATCGTACAACATGGAAAAAGGCATTTTGTCCAACTCGCTCATGCTGACCAGGTTTCCTAAAGTGACTAGTCCCATTTGCTTGCATTTGGCCCATATCCCTCTAAACCTTTCCAATCCATGCAGCTGTCCAAAAGACTTTTAAATATTGAAATTGTTACCAGATTCACCACTTCCTCTGGCACTTCGTTCCATGCACATGCCACCCTCTGCATGAAAACATTGCCCTCCAGTTCACTTTTAAATCTTTCCTCTTTCATCTTAAACCTCTTTGGTTTCAGGCCCCTCTACCCTCGGGAACAGGTCTTTGCTATTCACTTTATCCATGCCCCTCATGATTTTATAATCCGCTATAAGGTCACCCCTCAGCCTCCTACACTTCAGGGAAAAAAGGTCCCAGTTTGTTTGGAATGCAGTGGCCATGAATGGTATCATTGCTAGGCTATTAAACTTGCAACCCAGCTAATGTTCTGAGGACCAATGTTTGAATCCCAGCACAACAGATGATGGATTTTGAAATCTGGGATTAAGGATCTAATGATGACCATGAAACCATTGTCAATTGTCAGAAAACCCCATCTGGATCACTATTGTCCTTCAGGGAAAGAAATCTGCCATCCTGACCTGGTCTGACCTACATGTGACTCCAGACCCACAGCAATGTGGTTGACTCTCAGTTGCCATCTGAAGTGGACTAGCAAGGTATTCAGTTTTACCAATCACTACAAAGTCCCAAAGAAATGAATCACCTGGCATCGATCTCGGCACAGGAAAAAACACTAGTGGAAACAGCAGAAACAGCCCTGCAAAAGCCTTTCCCAATAACATCTGGGGGTTAGTGCCAAAGGTGGGAGAGCTGTCTCGCAGACTAGTCAAGCAACAGCCTGACATCGTCATACTCACAGAATCATATCTTACAGATAATGTCCCAGACCCCATCATCACCAACCCTGGACAGGACAGACCCAGCAGAGGTGGTGGCACAGTGGGATACAGTTGGGATGGAGTTGCCCTGGGACCTTAACATTGACTCTGAAGCCCATGACCTTTCATGGCTTCAGGTTAAACATGAGCAAGGAAACCTCCTGCTGATTACCACATAGCGCCCTCCCTTGGCTGATGAATCGGTACTCCTCCACATTGAACAATACTTAGAGGAAGCACTGAGGAAGACCAGGGCACAAAGTGTACTTTGAGTGTTGGATTACAATGTCCACCACTAAGAGCACCTCAGCAGCAGAACTAATCATCAAAGTAGTTGTGTCCTAAAGGACATAGCTGCTCGACTATGTCTGTGGCAGGTGGTGAGAGAACCAACAAGAGGGAAAAAGCATACGTAGTCTCACTATTACCAATCTGTCAGCTACAGATGTATCTGTCCAGGACAGTATCGGTAAGAGTGACCACCGCACAGTCCTTGTGGGGCCACTGTCTTGCCTTCACAGTGAGAATAATCTCCATGTGTGAAGCACTATCATTGTGCTAAATGGGACAGACTTCTAACAGATCTCGCAACTCCAGACTGGGCATCCATGAGGCACTGTGGGCCATCAACAGCAGCAGGCCTGTACTCCAGCACAATCTGTAACCTCATGGCCTGGCATATCGCCTACTCAACCATTACCATCAAGCCAGGGGATCAATCCTGGTTCAATGGAGAGTGCAGGAGGGCATGCCAGGTGCAACACCAGGCAAACCTCATGATGAAATGACACCCTGGTGAAGCCATCAGACAGGATGCCTTGATGCCAAGCCACAAGTGGTAGACAGACCCTAAGGAATGCCACAACCAATGGATCATATCAAAGCTCTGCAGTTCTGCCACATCTAGTTGTGAATAGTGCTAGATGCTTAAACAATTCACTGGAGGAGGGGGCTCCACAGATATCCCCATCCTCAATGATGGAAGAGCCCAGCATCTCTAAGATCCAACTGACCTACACACCCTACATTTAGCTATCATCCATGTGCCTATCTAAGAGTCGCTTAAATGTCTGACTCTACTACCACTGCTGGCAGTGCATTCCACACACCCACCACTCTCTGTGTAAAGAACCTACCTCTGACATCTCCTCTAAACCTTCCTCCAATCACCTTAAAATTATACAGCCTTGTGATAGCCATTTCTGCCCTGGGAAAAAGTATTTCTGACTATCCATTCTATCTATGCCTCCCATCATCTTGTACACCTCTATCATGTCACTCTCATCCTTCTTCACTCCAATGAGAAAAGTCCCAGCTCCCTCACCTTTTCTTCATAAGTCATGCCCTTCAGTCCAGGCAGCATCCTGATAAATCTCCTCTGCACCATCTGTAAAGCTTCTGCATCCTTCCTATGATGAGGCGACCAGATCTGAGCACAATATTCCAAGTGTGGTCTAACCAACGCTCTATACAGCTGCACATCAGGCAGCATCCATGAAGCAGGATAATCAACATTTCAGGTAGGAGCCTTTCATCAGGCCCCTGCCTAAGACATTGATTCTCCTGCTCCTCAGATGCTGTCTGACCTGCTGTGCTTTTCCAGCACCACTCTAATCTCGACTCTGATCTCTGGCATTTGTAGTCCTCACTTTCCCTTTATAGAACTGCAGCATAACATTGTGTCTCTTAAACTCAATCCCCCTGCGAAAGAAAACCATATGCTTTCTTAACAACCTTATCCACTTGAGGGATCTATGGCATCAAGGAGCCCTGGCAAAACTGGAATCAATGGGTATCAGGGGGCAAACACTCCAATGGTTGGAGTCATACTTGACACAAAGAAAATGATCGTGGTTGTTGGAGGTCAGACATCTCAGCTCTAGGACATCTCTCTAGGTGTTCCTTGGGGTAGTATCCTAGGTCCAAACATAAATCATAGAACATAGAAAAGTACAGCACAGAACAGGCCCTTCAGCCCACGATGTTGTGCCAAGGATTAATCCTAACCTAAAACAATATAATCTATCCTACACACCCCTTAATTCACTGCCATCCATGTACATGTCCAGCAGTTGCTTAAATGTCCCCAATGACTCTGCTTCCACCACCACCACTGGCAATGCATTCCATGCATTCACAACTCTCTGTGTAAAGAACCGTCCTCTGATGTTCCCTCTATATCTTTCTCCTAATATCTTAAAACTATGACCCCTCATGCCAGTCAATCCTGCCCTGGGGAAAAGTCTCTGACTATTGACTCTATCCATGCCTCTCATTACCTTGTACAGCTCGCTTCCTTCTCTCCAGAGAGAAAAGTCTGAGCTTAGTTAGACAAGCCCCTCCAGTCCAGGCAACATCCTGATAAACCTTCTTTGCACCCTCTCCAAAGCCTCCGTATCTTTCCTATAGTAGGGCAGCCAGAACTGGACACAATATTCCAAGTATGGTCTCACCAGGGATTTGTAGAGCTGCAGCAAAACCTCGCAGCTCTTAAACTCGATCCCATGTTAATGAAAGCCAAAACACTATATGCTTTCTTAACAACCTTATCTACTTGGGTGGCAACTTTGAGGGATCTATGTACCTGCACACCAAGATACCTCTGTTCCTCCACACTGCCAAGAATCCTGTCTTTAATCTTGTATTCAGCTTTCAAGTTCGACTCCATTTGCCATTTCTCAGCCCAGCTTTGCATCCTGTCTATGTCGTGCTGCAGCCTACAAGAGCCCTCGATACGCTCAATGGCACCTCCAACTTTGTGTCATCGGAAAATTTACTAACCCACCTCTTAACCTCCTCATCCAAGCCATTTATAAAAACTACAAAGAGCAGAGGCCCAAGAACAGAGCCCTGCGGAACCCCACTCAACAATGTCCTCCAGGCAGAATACTTTCCATCTGCAACCACTCTCTGCCTTCTGTCAGCCAGCCAATTCTGAGTCCAGATAGTCAAATCTCAGGAAGTATCCCATACTTCCTGATTTTATGAATGAGCCTACTATGGGGAACCTGATCAAATGCCTTACTGAAGTCCTTATACACCACATCCACTGTCGACCTTCATCGACCTGTCTTGTCACCTCCTCAAAGAACCAAAGAACTCAATAAGATTTGTGAGGCACGACCTGCCCCTCACAAAGCCACATTGACTGCCTTAAATCATGCTATGCTTTGCCAAATTGTCATAAATCCTATCCCTCAGAATTCTTTCCAAAGACTTGCTGACCACAGACGTAAGACTGGCTGGTCTGTAATTGCCAGGGATTTCCCTATAATCCTTCTTGAAAAGAGGAACAACATTCGCCTCCTTCCAATCCTCCGGAACGACTCCCATGGACTGTGAGGAAGCAAAGATCTTTGCCAACTTTAGCTGCTTCATTAATGATTTTCCTTTCGTCATAAGGTCAGAAGTGGGGATGTTTGCTTTGATGATTGCACCATTTGTGACTCCTCAGACACTGAAGCAGTCTGTGTTAAAATGCAACAAGATCTGGACAATTTCCAGGCTTGGGCTGATAAGTGGCAAATAACGTTCATGCCACACAAATGGCAGACAATGACCATCACCAATAAGAGACAATCTAACCAACATCCCTTGACATTCAATGATGTTATCATCACTGAGTACCTGGAATAGTGTGGCAAGTAACTCACCTCGTGACTCCTGAAAGCCTGTCCACCATCTACAAGGCCCAAGTCAGGAGTGTGATGGAATATTCATCACTTGCCTGGATGAGTACAGCCCCAACATTCCAGAAGCTTGACACCATCCAGGACAAAGCAGCCCACTTGATTGGCACCACATCCACAAGCATGAACTCTCTCCACCACTGACACTCAGTAGCAGCAGCATGTACTATCTACAAGATGTATTGCAGAGATTCACCAAAGATCCTCAGATACCACCTTCCAAACCCACGACCACTTCCATCTAGAAAGACAAGGGCAGCAGATACATGGGAACACTTTCACCTTACGTTCACCTCCAAGCCACTCACCATCCTGATTTGGAAATATATTGCCGTTTCTTCACTGTGGCTGGGTCAGAATCCTGAAATTCCCTCCCTAATGGCATTGTGGGTCAACACCCAACAGATAGTCTGCGGCAGTTCAAGAAGGCAGCTCACCACCACCTTTTCAAGGGCAACTGGGAATTGGCAATAAATGCTGGCCCAACCAACGACCCCCTCATCCCACTAAAAAATGAAGACATAAAAATGTAACCTCTCCTTATAACTCAAACCCTCCACTCCTGGCAACATCCTTTTTAATCTTTGTGGCACCCTTTCCAAGTTTAACCACATCCTTCCTGTAGAAGGGTGAGCAGGACACAGCACTGCAAATGTGGCCTCACCAATGTCTTGTTCCCTCTCCTGTCATACTCTTACTATCTTGTTTGACACCAGTTCCCAGTTATTGATTGCAGTAGAGCTTTGCATGTCCTCTGCACAATTGTAAAATGACACAAGGTTAGAAGGCAATGAATGTTGCAATTAGATTGGCTCAATTCTGCATAGAATTGTGACAATATGTAGAATTGATATAAGCTCATAGACAAGCAACCACGACACATAGTGGAAAGAAAACTCATTCAGTGACTATCAATGGGAATACCATCACCTTGCTCAGTGTCTCATCGATGGCTCGGAGTAGGAGGAGGCCATTCAGCCCCTTGAGGCCTGCTCCCCCATTACATTTGACCATGGCTGATCAGCCTCACCTTCACCTTCCTGCCCTCGCGCCCTTTAATCCATCACTGATTCAAAACCTGTCTGTCTCTTCCTTCAATTTATTCAGTGCCCAGGCACCCCCCTCACACTCTGGGGGGAGTGAATTTCCACAGAGTCACACCCTCCCTCTTTCAGAGAAATCATTCCTTCTCATCTCTGTTTTCAATCTGCCCCAGACCCTTATCCTGAAATGACTTCACGTTCTAGGTTGTCGCAAACGAGGAAACAGCTTCTCTCCATCTACACTGTCGACCACCCTTTCATGTTTTATACCCCTCAATTAGTTATTCTCTCAGTCTTCTAAACTCCAGAGGGGATTGGCCTGAACTGCTCAGTCTCTCCTCATGACAGACCCGAATCAGAACCCGAAACTGGTTCCAATTAGCAGTGTTAACCATTGAGCCACCGTTCCAATTATGTAAATGAGGCCTGTTTCTCTCCAATTCAGAAGGCCAATGGGAGATCTGATTGAAATCCTCAAGATATTGACGGGAAAAAATAGGATAAAGATAAATTATTTCCACTGGTTGGGGATTCTAGAACTAAGATTCTAGTCTTAGATTGTTCAGGAGGGATTTTCCGAAACACGTGGGCATGCATACAGTCTTGCACACCAACAGTGCGTATACACCCAGACATAGACACATGCACACATACTGACATGTACACATCCAGACACAGTCATACACACACACACACACACACTGCACAGACGGGCACACAGAAACACATGCGCACAGTCACACTCTCACACACTCAGATACACAGTCACAGACACAGTCACAGACACACACGAGTGGCAGAGTGTACTATAAATGCTATGCACCTTAATTAATACAAACTCTCTCTGTGCCAGCTTTGGATGTTGAGGTTTTGCTGTCTGCTCGAGTGAGTGAAGGGTCTTTGCTGGAGCAGGCCCATTGCCCAATCTGCTCCGAGCCTCACAGCTTCGGGATGTGGACACATAGCAAACATACACTGGATTCAAATCCTGCAGGTTTCCTTTTCAAGCTATACTGGGAGAGGGATTACTGGGAGAGTAATTACTGGGAGAGGGATTACTGGGAGAGGGATTGGAGTCAGAGCAATGAGGGGTGTGCATAGCTGCTCTCTGAGCCTCACAGTCAGTAGAATAAAATACAACTCAGCAATCCCAGAACGTGGCTGTGGGGAGACAGAGAGAAACAAAAGGAAGTAAAGGGCTCTCAAAACCCATCCCCCTACATCCAGCACTGGAGGTCAGGAGGCCAACTCGAGAAAATAGCAAAATAATCGCAATGGAGGAATGATAGATTTACAAGTTTGATGCAACAAATAGGGCCTGTTTCAATGCTGTATGACTCTCTACAACTCAATGTCTCTCCATGACCCTCTGCGATTCTCTATGGCTCTTTGAAATGGGCCTCACTTGCTTTGTTTCTGCCTTGTCCCATTCCTTGAGGCTTTACAAGCAATCTTTGATCTCTGCTGACGTCAATTGTGGTGTCTTCTTCCTCCTTTTTTGAGTGGCAGACTGACTTCCTGTGGTCTTAGTGTAACAGCCAAATCAGCATCTCTTCCCCAATGTCTGAGTTTGCAGCTTAATACTTCCTGTCAAATTAACGGAACTCTTCAACTCCATTCTTCACTTAGGCCTCAAATTGTAGGGTTACATTTAACCAGCCATAACTCTGTTCCTCAATGTTGTGTCGCACTTTTGTAGATAAAATGTTCCGGATGATTTTTCTGCTATTAATGGGTAAGTATTTGTCCTCCAAAACATTGTTTCCTTTTGTTTTGAAAACTGTCATGTTCATCTACCAAGTTGTGAATTGAATCTAGATTCTTTTTAATTTTGTTTTTCCTTTCTTTTCATTCATGTTTTCTTCTTGAGGTCATATGTTATTTAAAGTATTCAGACATTAAGGTTCCCAGCTCATATATCTCAGCATTAATGTCTTGGAGAATCGATATTATGGGGATGTCAAAGCAGCTGATCTTGTGGCCACTGAGGCATAGAGCTACAGAGGTCTACACTATAGGACTTTTGGTCCATTGTATCTGTGGTTGGTCAAAACAACTGCCTCACTATTCTCAAATTCTCATTCTGCGGCACTTGGCATCAAGCTGTAGCATCACAAGTGCACATCTAAATCCTTCTTCAATGTGATGAGGGTTTCTGCCTCTCCCACCCCTAAAGGCAGTCAGTTCCAGATTCCCACCACCCTCTGGGTGAAGATAGACAATAGACAATAGGTGCAGGTTTAGGCCATTCTGCCATTCGAGCCAGCGCCACCATTTATTATGATCATGGCTGATCATCCTCAATCAGTATCCTGTTCCTGCCTTATCCCCATAACCCTTGATTCCACTATCCTTAAGAGCTCTATCCAATGCTTTCTTGAAAGTATGGTTTTTCTCACATCCCCCTGTAAACCTCCTGCACCTTACCTTCAATCTGTGCCCCCTGGGTCACTGATCCCTCCATCAAGAGGGAAAGGTTTCTTCCTGTCTCCCCTATCTATGCACCCTCATCATTTTATGTATCTCAATTATGTCCTCCCTCTCACAATCTCCCGGACAACCTCAGTCTGTCCAATCTCTCTCCATCCCTGAAACATTCCAGCTCCCAAGGCAACATCCTGGTGAATATCCTTCTGAACCCTCTCCCAGTGTTATCCCTTCTCTCCTAGAATGTTAAAAGCATTGCAGAGGTAGTATCTGCCTTTGAGGAGAGAGTGAGGACGGCAGATGCTGGAGATCAGAGCTGAAAATGTGTTGCTGGAAAAGTTGAGCAGGTCAGGCAGCATCCAAGGAGCAGGAGAATCAATGCTTTGGGCATGAGCCCTTCTTCAGGAAAGGGCTCATGCCCGAAACGTTTGGTTATTCAGCTCCCCCCACTCACAACATGTTATTAAGTCCATTGTTACTTTCCGCCTCTTGATTGTAGTTACGAGATGAATTAATTGGGTGTCATTGAAAATGAATTGGCAACCACAAAATTTGCATAATGTCTGAAAAAACATCAACACTTCGTAGGATTTGTAGGCCTCTGTCGAAAGTCAGCACTTAGCCACTTAATATTTTCTTTCCTCTCTGTCAATCCAGTAAATGTTGACCATCAGACCATGACGTACAGGAGCAGGATTAGGCCATTCAACCTCTCAAATCCTCTCCATTATTCAATTCTGGCTGATGTGTTTCTCAGCCTGATTTTCCTGCCTTGATCCCCTTACTAATCACAAACCTATCCATCTCTGTCCTAAAGACACTCACTGACCTGGCCTCCACAGTCCTCTGTGGCAACGTGTTCCACAGATTCATCACCCTCTGGCTCAAAGACGTTTCTCATCTCAGTCCTTAAGGGTCTGAAGATGTGTTCTGTGCCCTAGTCTCTCCTACTTGTGGAAACATCTTCTCCATGTCCACTTTATCCAGGTCTCTCAGTATTCTCTAAGTTTCCATCAGATTACCCCTCATCCTTCTAAACTCCACGGAGTACAGATCTAGAGTCCTCAACTTCTCCTCATATGACAAGCCGTTCATCCCCGGGACATTTCCTGTAAACCCCCTCTGGACCCTCTCCAACTCCAGCACATCCTTCCTTCGATATGAGGCCCAAAACTGCTCACAATATTCCAAACATATTAGCTGCTTCATTCACTGAGTCAGAAACACAAATCTGCAAAGGATATCCCTGCATTCCTCAAACCCAGTAATGTGCAGTAATTTTAATGTTCAGGCCAAATTACTTGTGATAGGATCCAGTTCGACTTTCAGCAATAAGGTGTTTTGTTTTCATTTGTTCACAAGATGGAGCCACCACACATGCTAGGACCCGCTTTTATTACCCATCCCTACTTGCCCTCTTACAGGCAGTTAAGAGTCAACCAGATCACTATAGTTAAGGTATACGTTATAGAGACATACAGCACAGAAACAGACCCTTTGATGCAACTCAGCCATACCAAACAGGTTTCCTAAACTGAACGAGTCCCATTTGCCTACAATTGGCCCAAATTCCTCTAAATCTTTCCTATTCATGTATCTGTCCAAATGTCTTAAATATTGTAATTGTACCTGCCTCCACCAGCTCTTCTGGCATCCTATCATCTAGGGAAAAATGTCCCAACCCATCCAGCCTCCCCTGATAAACATCCATCCTAGAGCAGGGTAAAATTGTATGGAGTATTCTAAAGAGGCTCTTACCAATATCTTGTAAAGCCTCAGCATGACATCCCAACACCTGTACTCAGTGTTGTGACTGATGGAGGCAAACACATCAAATGCCTTCTTCACCATCCTGTCTACCTGCAACACCACTTTCAAGGAACCGTGCACCTGCACCTCTAGGTCTCTCTGATCATCAATGTTCCCCGGGGCCCTACAATAAGCTGCATAACTCCTGCCCTGACTTGCCTTGACATAATGCAATACCTCGCATTTATCTAAAATAAACATCATCTATCACACACTGGTCCAATGGCTCATCTGATCAAGATCGCATTGCACTCTTAGAAAACCTTCTTCACTGTCCATGACACCATACCTCCGATATTCTTATCTAAACCATTTATATAAATAGTGAACAACAGTGGAGGATGTTTTGCATGTTTTTTTTTGTTCAGCATCATATAACTTCCAGTGACTTCAATCTTACTTTGTTCAGTTGCTCCATTAGCTACCATTCATCTACTTCTCTGTGCTATAAGAGGTGGGAACAGCGTCTCTTGGGGCACAACATCTTGAGTCCGCCACACCACTCAACAGGACTGTGGTTGATTCCACATTCCTCACATCCACTTTCCCTTAATTCCCTTGAATCTTATCTATTTTGGCCTTCAATATACAAAAGAACTCTGCCCCCACACAGACATCTCTATGGCAAGAAGTTCCAATAACTTACAACTCTCTGAGAGAAGAAATTCCTCCTCATCTCAGTCTGAAATTAGCACTCCTTTGTTCTGAGACTTCTTAAAAAATTTCATTGACAGGATGTAGGCATCATTGGCCAGGACAGCATTTATTCTGGATCAGTGGTGCTGGAAGAGCACAGCAATTCAGGCAGCATCCGAGGACAGGCAAAATCGACGTTTCGGGCAAAAGCCCTTCATCAGGAATAAAGGCAGAGAGCCTGAAACGTGGAGAGATAAGCTAGAGGAGGGTGGGGGTGGGGATAGAGTAGCATAGAGTACAATAGGTCAGTGGGGGAGGGGATGAAGGTGATAGGTCAGGGAGGAGAGGGTGGAGTGGATAGGTGGAAAAGGAGCTGGGCAGGTCGGACAGGTCCGGACAGGTCAGGGGATCGAGTTGCTGAAGGTTAGAAGCTAGGATGAGGTGGGGGAAGGGGAAATGAGGAAACTGTTGAAATCCACATTGATGCCCTGGGGTTGAAGTGTTCCGAGGCGGAAGATGAGGCGTTCTTCCTCCAGGCGTCTGGTGGTGAGGGAGCGGCGGTGGAGGAGGCCCAGCACCTCCATGTCCTCGGCAGAGTGGGAGGGGGAGTTGAAATGTTGAGCCACTGGGCAATTTGGTTGATTGGTGCGGGTGTCTCGGAGATGTTCCCTAAAGCGCTCTGCTAGGAGGCACCCAGTCTCCCCACTGTAGAGGAGACCGCATCGGGAGCAACGGATACAATAGATGATATTAGTGGATGTGCAGGTAAAACTTTGATGGATGTGGAAGGCTCCTTTAGGGCCTTGGATGGAGGTGAGGGAGGAGGTGTGGGCGCAGGTTTTACAGTTCCTGCGGTGGCAGGGGAAAGTGTCAGGATGGGAGGGTGGGTCGTAGGGGGGCGTGGACCTGACCAGGTAGTCACGGAGGGAACGGTTTTTGCGGAAGGCGGAGAGGGGTGGGGAGGGAAATATATCCCTGGTGGTGGGGTCTTTTTGGAGGTGACGGAAATGTCGGCGGATGATTTGGTTTATGCGAAGGTTGGTAGGGTGGAAGGTGAGCACCAGGGGCGTTCTGTCCTTGTTGCGGTTGGAGGGGTTGGGTCTGAGGGCGGAGGTGCGGGATGTGGACGAGATGCGTTGGAGGGAAATTGCGGTCTCTAAAGAAGGAGGCCATCTGGTGTGTTCTATGATGGAACCGCTCCTCCTGGGAGCAGATACGGCGGAGACGGAGGAATTGGGAATACGGGATGGCATTTTTGCAAGAGGTAGGGTGGGAAGAGGTGTAATCCAGGTAGCTGTGGGGGCCATCCCGTATTCCCAATTCCTCCGCCTCCGCCGTATCTGCTCCCAGGAGGAGCGGTTCCACCATAGAACACACCAGATGGCCTCCTTCTTTAGAGACCGCAGGGCATCAATGTGGATTTCAACAGTTTCCTCATTTCCCCTTCCCCCACCTCATCCTAGCTTCTAACCTCCAGCAACTCGACCCCCTGACCTGTCCGGACTTGTCCGACCTGCCCAGCTCCTTTTCCACCTATCCACTCCACCCTCTCCTCCCTGACCTATCACCTTCATCCCCTCCCCCACTCACCTATTGTACTCTATGCCACTCTCTCCCCACCCCCACCCTCCTCTAGCTTATCTCTCCACGCTTCAGGCTCTCTGCCTTTATTCCTGATGAAGGGCTTTTGCCCGAAACGTCGATTTTGCCTGTCCTCGGATGCTGCCTGAATTGCTGTGCTCTTCCAGCACCACTGATCCAGAATCTGGTTTCCAGCATCTGCAGTCATTGTTTTTACAGCATTTATAACCCATTGCCCAGAGGGGAGTTAAGTGTCAGTTACAGTTGTGAGTCTGGAGTCACTCATAGGCCAGACCAGGTAAGGATGGCAATTTCCATCCCTGAAGGGTATTAATGATGGTTTTTATCTGACAATCGATTCATGGTCATTGATAGAAAATTCCAGATATTGACTGAATTCAAATTCAACTATCTGCCGTAGCAGGATGTGAACCCAGGTTCTCTGAACATTACCAGGGTCTCTGGATTAATAGTCTGGCAATAATACTAGTAGGCTGACAACTCCCCTTGTGTGCCCTCTAGTCCTAGACTCACCCATGAGGGGAAAGCATCACATCAGCATTGAACATGTCAAGCCCCTATATGTTTCAATGAGATCTCATTCTTTCGAAGCCCAGTGAGTAGAGTCCCAACCTCGAGCCATACAGCACGGAAACAGAATCTTCGATCCAACCCGTCTGACCAGAACATAACCCCAAGCTAAACCAGTCCCACCTGCCTGGTCCTGACCCAAATCCCCGCAAACCTTTCCTATTTATGTATCCATCCAAATGTCTTTTAAACATTGTAATTATACCCGGATCCACCATTGTCAGGCAGTTCATTCCACACGTGAAACATCTTCTGTTTAAAATATTTTCTTCTCATGTCTTTTTAAAATCTGTCTCCTCTCACCTTAAAAACTTGCCCCCTCATGTTGAAATTCCCCATTAGGGAAAAGCCAACTACTATCAACTCCCTCTATCCTCTCATTATTTTATAAACTTCTATTAGGTCACCTCTCAACTCCCATACTCCGATGAAATAGGTCCCGGCCTATCCAACCTTTCTTTATAACTCAAACCTTCCATACCCGGCAACATTCTGATAAAACTCTTCCGAACCCTCTCCAGGTTGATAATAATCCTTCCTATACCTGGGGTGACTGGAATTGGGAGTAGCATTCTGGAAGAGGCCTCACCAATGTCCTGTACAACCTCGACATAACATCCCAACTCCCATACACAAAGGACTGAGCAATGAAGGCAACGCTGCCAAATGCCTTTCCAACCATCCTGTCTATATGTGATGCAAACTTTAAAGAATGATGTACCTGAACCTCTCGGCTCCCCCGGTTCTATAACAGTACCCAAGGCCCTGTCATTAATTAAATAAGCTCTACCTTTATTTATTGTAACATAATGCAATGCCTTGCACTTATCCAAAACAAACTTCATCTCCCATTTTCCAGCCCATTGACCCATTTGATCAAGAACCTTTTGTTATCTTGAAAATCCTTCTTCACTGTCTACTATGGCAACAATTTTGGTGTCATCCATAAACTTACTAATCATACCTTCTACGTTCTCAGCCAAATGATAGACAAAGAGGACCCAGAGCTGATCCGTGTGGAACCCTACTCCAGTCTGAAGGCCTCCAGTCTGAAAAGCATCCCTCTGCCATCACACTCTGTCTCTGGCAATTAAGCCAATTATTTATCCAGTTTGCAAGCTCCCCTGAATCCCATGTGACCTAACTTTATCAATTAGCCTACTTTGTAAAACCTTGTCAAAGGCTTTACAAAAATCCAAATAAACAGCGTCTACTGCTCTGCCATAACAACCTCCTTAAAAACCTCCTCAATCAAGTTTGTGAGACAGTTTTCCTCACACAAAACCATGCTGACTATCCCTAATCAATTTTTGCCTCTCTAAATCTCCTATCTCTTATAATCACCTCCAACAATTTACCAACAACCAAAGTCAGACTCATAGATCCACATTCCCCGGTATCTCCTTACAGTCTTTCTTAAACAAAGGTATAACATTAGCCACACCCTCCAGTCATTAGGCACCTCATTGATGATGCAAATGTTTCTCAAGGGGTCTTGTATTTTCCTCCTTTACTTCCGACAACGTTCTGGGATACATTAGATCAGGTCCCGGACATTTATCCACCTTTATATTCTTCAAGATCTCCTGAACTTCCTCTTCTGTCATGTGAACTGTTTTTAAAACATCAAATCTTATTTTCTGCATTCTCTACATTTAATTTCCTTCTCTGCAGTAAAAACTCTTGCAAAGTATTGATTTAGTATCTCTCCCATCTCCTGGGATCCAACACAAAGACTCTTCAACACAAAGAGGCCCTACCCTCTTGCTCAAGACAATCCCTCCATCTTGGAGACTGTCCTCGTGAATATTCTCCAAACCACCTCCAAGGAAATGATGTGTTTCCTTAAATAAGGGGAGCAAAACTATCCACAGTGCTCTGATGTGGCCTCCCCCCTCCCTTGAAATAAGAGCCAGTATTCCATTAACCCTTCCTGATTACCTGCTGTCCCTATAGGGTAGCTTTCTGCATTTCGTGCTCAAGTCCCCCTCCCAAGTCCCTTTGCATTGCATCTTTGTGCAGTTTCTCTCCAATTAATTAATACTTTTGTCCTTCCTTCACATTTCCCCATCATGGGGCTACACCTGGCAATGTTTTGCCCACTTACTTAATCAAGCTCAATCAATAACTGAAAGTTATTGCGAATGAGGACCCTCTCTCAGGATAGAACCACATCAGCCACGAACTGATCTGATGTTGTCATTTATGCTCCCCAAACATTGCACAGTTTCCCTTCTGTCTCTCGCCCATGAAGGAGTCTGTGCTTTTCAAAGATTGGCCAATTTGTTGTGCGTTAACAGTAATGTGTTCTTTTTTCTTGTCTCCCTGTGAATTTCTCCAGCTGTTTGCCCAGAACACGGAAGAGATTACGGTAAGTTTCTGTCACTGTTACTACACTGAATGGCTCCTTGATTAAAAATAATTGAAATGATTTCTGTAGATGTCATCTTTTTGATTGGATGAGGAAAACAAGGCCATTGCCTCTCTCTGATGGCCAACTCCTTCCTGTTCATCTGCTGTTTACAGAACATGGGTTAATCCAGCCTAGGAACCAGCCCTTCAGCCCACCATATCTGTGCTAACCATGATGCCTTTCTATCCTAGTCCCATCGGCCTGCTCACGGTCTGTATTCCTCTATTTCCTGCCTCTTCATGTGGCTATCCAAATGCCTCTTGAATATTGTTGTTGTATCTGCTTCTACCACCTCCCCTGGCAATGTGTTCCAAGCATTTGCTATCTTCTGTTTCAAAAAAACTTGCTTGTATACCTCCTTTAAACTAGGGCGGCACGGTGGCTCAGTGGTTAGCACTGCTGCCTCACAGCGCCAGACACCTGGGTTTGATTCCCACCTTGGGTGACTGTCTGTGTGGAGTTTGCACATTCACTCTGTGCCTGTATGGGTTTCCTCCCACAATCCAAAGATGTGCAGGTGAGGGTGAATTGGCCATGCTAAATTGCTCATAGGGTGAGGCGCATTAGTGAGCAATAAATATGGGATGGGAGAATTGGAAATAAGTGCAACCTCAATATATAATGGTTCAACAATACCTTGTTCAGAGAGCTTACAAGGAGATCTATTTTGTGAATCCAATGGAAGTATGGATCACATAGAGTAGAATTAATAAATTTGCCAACTGCAGGCACATTTTACCCTGTAGCAATCTGAAGCAACAGCAATAACAGTGAACAGACAAGGCAAGGCTGCATTTTGCAATGACGAGGAAGGCAATCGAATCATTACAGTGGCACGGAGGCCCAGTGGTTAGGGTCCCAGGTTCGATTCCAGCCTTGGGCAACTGTCTATGTGGAATTTGCACATTCTCCCCGTGTCTGCATGGGGTTCCTCTGGGTGGTCCAGTTTCCTCCCACATTCCAAAGATGTGCAGGTGAGGGTGAATTGGCCACACTAAATTGCCCATAGTGTTAGGTGCATTAGTCAGAGGGAAATGGGTCTGGGTGGGTTACTCTTAGGAGGGTCGGTGTGGACTTGTTGGGCTGAAGGGCCTATTTCTACACTTAGGGAATCTAATCTAATCTAGTTATGGCTTGCTTTTCTCACGCTATGGGTTGATCAATATTATGTCGGGTCCTCTCATGACACTGAATCAACAAGTTAATTTGAAATATCATGAGCAGTTTTGGGCACCCCGTACCTAAGGAAGGACATGTTGAAGGGAGCCAAGAGTAGGTTTACAAGAAGGATCCCAGGCATGAGGGACTTCTCATATGAGGAGAGATTGATAACTCTGGATCTGTACTCGATGGAGTTTAGGAGGAAGAGGGAAGATCTGACTGAAACTTACTGAATACTGAAAGCCCTGGATTGGACATAGAGAAGAAGTTGCCACTCGTAGGAGTGGAAAGACACAGTGAAGGAATGATCCCAATGAACTGAGGGGAGGAGGGATTTTTTCAGCCAGAAGATGGTGAATCTGAGGAACTCATTGCCACAGAGGACTGTGGAGTCCAAGTCATTGAGTGTCTTTAAGACAGAGATAGATAGTTTCATGATTGGTGAGGGTACAGGGAGAAGGAAAGAGAATGGGATTGAGAAACATATCAATCATCACTGAATGCTAGAATAGGCTCATTGGACTGAAGGACCTCATTCTGCTCCTATTTCTTGTGGTTTAATAGTCTTCTGGCTTCAGAGACTTCAAGATCTACAGCATAGAGAAGAAGCCTCTTCAATCTATTGCATCCCCATTGGTTAGAAGCAATGACCTCTCTAACGTTGGGTTGAGAAATTTTGGAAGTCGTTGCCACAGAGAGCTCTAGGGACAGTCCTTGTCAATATCTAAGGCTGAGATAGGTAGCAATGATGAGATAAAGTGGACATGAGGATTGTAGAATCAGTTATGATCCGACGAAAGGGTAGAGCAGTCTTGAGGGGCCGAATAGCCTACTCCTGCTCCAATTTCTCATGTCCTCAAGGTCTTATAGAAGATGGGATGCACTTAGCAGAATGACCCTTGAAAACATTGGAGTGATTCAAATTCATCTCACCATTTTGCAAAATGTCTATGTAGCCAAGGAGAAGCTTTGAGGCATTTCTGCTCACAAGTCAAAGACAACAGAATGATTGAATTCTTTACACTTAACAGGAAACTTTCCAAACCCGACAATAACATTGGAACCAGTGACTGGCCTGGCCCTACAGGGTGGGGTTGTCATTGTCAAGTGTGAAACGCACACTGAAGATCCGAAAATTGTCTATCTGTTTCGAAATGACAAGGTCATTTACAATGTTACATCTATCTTGAGCTCGCCTGTGGTCTACACCATCATCAACATAACTTCCCAACATCTTGGGAATTACCGTTGCTTGTATGCAAACATTTCCGATCGCCATCAGAGATCAAGGCCGAGTACTCCTGTTCGATTGTCCATATTGGGTGAGTAGCACTTATCTATTTTACACTATCTTATATCATGTATGTACATATGAGATAGAGAGCTTAGTGACCTGGTGCAAAGACAACAATCTCGCCCTCAATGTCAGCAAAATGAAGGAGCTAGTGATCAACATCAGGAAGTGGAGTGGAGTACACACCTGTGTCTTCATCAATGATGCTGAGATGGAGGTGGTCATTAGATTCTTGTTTCGGAGGAGTAAATATTATCAACTCTCCTGGTCCATTCACATCAATCCTACAGTCAAGGAAGCACACTCTACTTCCTCAGGATGACCTACAGAAATTTGACATGTCTGCAATGACTCGCACCAATTTTTATATATGCACTGTAGAAAACATCCTATCCAGATGCATCACAGCTCAGTATGGCAACTGTTATTCATAAGACCACAAGAAATTACAGAGAGTTGAGAATGCAGCCCAGTCCATTAGACAAGCTAGCCTTCCTTCCATTGATTCGCCCACACGTCCCACTGCCTTGGGAAAGCAGCCAACATCATCAAAGACTACTCCCATCTCAGTTCAACTCTCTTCCACCCACTGCCATCAGCAGTTTGAAAACACGTACTAAACGATTCAAGAACAGCTTATTCCTTGCTGTTAACAGACTCATGAAGGGATCTCTCATATATTAGAGTTGATCTTTCTGTGCATTTTGTTCCACTACCTTATGTAAGGTATAAGTCATCTGATTAGCATGCAAAGCAATATTTTTCACTGTATCTCGGTACATGTGACATCAATAAATCACATCAAATCAAAATAGCTTGATTATGTTGATTCTTCTCGTAGATGGTCAATTGGCATGTTGCTTCTAATTGATTTATAACTTGCCCCTTTCATCTCAAGAAACAATTTATTCCAGGCAGAGTTATTGCTGCTTTTTTCCCGCATGCAAAAGGTTATCGTTTGTTGATTTGTCCAAACCATGAATAGTTGTTCAAGCACAGAAGTTTACATTGTCACAGTACTGTCACATGGTGTGCCTGATTTGTTTTCTCTCTGTCTCCCAGGTAGAATCAAGGCACCTTTGAGTGTCCTCCAAGTATATCCAGCAGCTGAGGTCACAGAAGGTGAAACTTTCACAATGACTTGCCTTGCTGCCACCAGCAGTCGATGTTTCATCTTCAAACAAAATGAGCATTTCCAAATTAAGGAAGAGAAGAGCAACGTGACTATCACGATAGGGAATGTGACCTATTGTGATGAGGGGAATTACTCATGTTACTGCCTCATTGATGTCAGTGGTAAAACAGTCTTCACTGCCCAGAGTGACTGGTTGCAAGTAACTGTGATGGGTGAGTTTATTGTTGGTAAGCTCTGCTGTGTGATATTTCATGTGGAAAATGGCAGACCAATAGACTTCCACAGTTAATGGTAGGGGGTTTTGTCGAACAGAGAATCCTTGGAGTTGAGGTACTCAGTTTGTTATAAGTTACATTTCAAGTAGACAAGTTGGGCATGCTTGCCTTCCCTTGGATCACAGCCTCGAGTATAGGAGTTGGGAGGTGATGTTGTGGTTGAAAAGGACATTAGTGAGGCCACTTTTGGAGTACTGTGTACAGTTCTGGTTGTCTGACTATAGGAAGGACATTATTAAATTGGAAAGGGGGCAGAAAAGATTTACAAGGGGGTTACCAGATCTGGAGGGTTTGAAGTTATAAGGCTGAATAAGCTGGGATTTTTCTCACTGGAGCAGGGGAGGTTGAGCGATGATCTTATAGAGGTTTATGTAATTATCAGGGGCACAGGTAAGATGAATAGACAACACCTTTTCCCCAGGGTATGCAAGTCCAAACCTAGGCAGTACAATTTTAAGGTGAGAGAAGAAAGTTTTAGCAGTGACATGAGGGGCAACGTTTTCACACAGAGGGTGATGCGTGTATGGGACGAGCTACCAAAAGAAGTGGGAGGCGCAGTTACAATTACAACATTTAAAAGATATTTACACAGGTACATAAATAGGAGTGGTTTAGAGGGAAATGGGTCAAATGCAGGGAAATGGGACTAGTTTAGTTTGGGAAACTTGGTCAGTGTGGATGAGTTGAACTGTAGAATCTGTTGCCATGATTCTGTGGATTGGGATGATATTTAAACAGAATTTTTGACATGCGGTATTGAGCTTACCTGAATGTGTGCATCGTTGGTTGATTTGAGCATTTATTGTCCCTGTCCCTAATTGCCCTCTTGGGATGGTGAGGGTGAGCTACCTTCTTGAACCGCTGCAGTCCATGTGCTGTAGGTTGACCCACAATGCCCTTAGGGATGGGATTTTTTTTTAAGATTCCCTACAGTGTGGAAACAAGCCCTTTAGCCCAACCAGTCCACACTGACTCTCCGAAGAGCAACCCACCCAGACCCATTCCCCTACATTTACCCCTTCACCTAACACTACAGGCAATTTAACATGGCCAATTCACCTAACCTGCACATTTTTGGACTGTGGGAGGAAACCGGAGCACCCGGAAGAAACCCACGCAGACACGGGGAGAATGTGCAAACTCCACACAGACTGGAATTGAACCTGGTGAGTGGCTCCACTTGTAGGAGTGGTAATCCCATGTATCTGCTGCCCATGTCCTTCAAGATGGAAATGGTCAAACCTCAAGGAATTAATGTCTAGGTATGGGGCAGCTGAGTCTTTAGCTCTGATTTTGTGAATTAAAAATCAAGGCTTTTCAATTTCTTGTTTCAGACCGTGAAGAACAAATCAATGAAGCTGTGGCATCAGAGATAAGTAAGTCAAGTACTAACCTAGCTGTGACAGTGTACTGTAATGTCTTGTCTTGTTGGAAACAGTATGTTATTTTTATAGTTTAAGGATGGCTGAAACAAGACACAGTTTTCCCGGGGTTTTATGATTACAGCTATCCAGGTAAATTACTCAATCAGTAATTTATTCAGTTCGCATATTTGTCTACAGCTTCTTAAAGTATAATTGTCAATGATGACTGGCAAACTACAGATAGATGATGCAGGTGATTTCTATTGTTGTAAAGCTAATGTCACTGTACTGGGGCAGGAGCTCTTGTAGTACAGTGGTAGTGCCGATTCCCTGGGCTAGGAGATTGAGGAGCAGGGACCGCCTGCTCCGGAGGTGTGTGATATCATCTGTGAACAGCTTGATCAGAAAAATATGTTCAATTAAAAAAGAAAGTCACTGTACTGGGGCCCTTTTGTGGTACAGTAGTAGTATCCTTCCCCCTGGACCAGGTGGCAGGATTGAAGTCCCACCTGCTCCAGCAGTGTATCACAACATCTCCAAACAGAGTGGTTAGAAAAGTGGATGAAATTTTTAAAATATGCAGCTATACTGCGGCCCTCTTGTGGTGCAGTGGTAGTATCCCTATCGCTGGACTGGGAGGCCCTTGCTCCAAAGGTGTGTAATAACATCTCTGAACAAGTCCCTCCACCTCATCCCACATCTAACCCTTCAACTCTGCACCGCCCTACCTGTCCATCTTCCTTCCCACTTATTAGCTCCATCCATCCCTCTGACCTTCACTATAACCCCCCTCCCCCACCTGCATCTACCTAATATCTTTCCAGCTACCTTTCCCTCATCCCCACCCTCCTATTTATCTCTCAGCCCCCTTCCCTTGCCCTCCCCCCTCATTCCTGATGAAAGCCTTTTGCCCGAAACGTTGATTTCCCTGCTCATCAATGTTGTCTGATCAGCTGTGCTTCTCCAGCACCACACTCTTCGGAAAAAAAAATCACTGTACTGGGCGGGGGGCTGTCATAGTCCAATGTTAATGCCCCTAGCTCTGGGCAAGGAGATGTATGTTCACATCATACCTACCTGCTCCAGGGGTGGGTGATCTGGTCGATTCTGAAGAAAGTGGGTTAATAAAAACAAATATCATTATGCTGGGCCCCTCCTGCGGTGCAGTGATTTGGTCACTACCGCGGTACTTGGAGAAATGGTTCATAACTCACCTGGACCTGAAATGCATAATACCATGCTGATTCGGTAAAATAGATGTCTAAAACAAAATTTAAAAACATTTTTCATTCTACAGGGCAGAGGTTCATATGCTGCAGAAGCAGTATTTGCACCTCTCGACCGGGAGGCCAGGGTTGAAATTCCAACTGCTCCAGAGGTGCGTTATAACATCTCTGAGCAAGTTGATTCGAAAAACGGGTTAATTAACAAAAGTTGCCACAATATTGGGTCACTTTTATGGGGCAGTGGTAGTGTTCTCACCCAGTGAGCCAGGAGATCAAGATTCTTCCTCATAACATATCTGAACAGATTGATTAAAAATACTGATCGCTATACTGTGCGGGGCTCCAGTGGCACGGTGGATATGTCCTAACCTCGGGGTCAGGTGATCTAGATTTAAGTTGCACCTGCTCCAGAACCGGTCTAAACCTATCATCATTTCTGATGCAGGTTAATGAGAAAATGCTGAAGTGTTATGCTGATTGAAGATTATTGCCTTTTTTTGTCAGATTCCAGTCCTATATTGCCAATAGCATTGGCTTCTACAACTTTCATAGTACTTAATCTGATGTGTGCCTTTTTGGCAGTCTGTCTGTCCACGAAAAGTAAGTACACACCTTACAATATTTAAATGACTACTTTTTAAAATTTGACTTGATTTATTATTGTCACATGCACCAAGATACAGTGAAAGTTATTGTTTTGCATGTTGCACATGTGTACCTTACATAAGTACCCAGTACATCAGAGTAATAGACCAGAATGCAGAGTATAGCGTTACAGCTACAGACAAGGTGCAGAAAAAGGTCAACTCAAATGTATGAAAGGTACATTCATAAATCTGATTACAGTAGGGAAGAAGCTGTTCTTGAATCAGTTTGTATCTTAAAAGTGGCTGTGCTAACACCTTAGCTCTCGTCTCCCTTGGAGAACATAGGCGCACGGCTGGGGGTTCTCGCTCCCTGGATGAGTCATTCAGCAAAGCGAGCTCCACTTCTTTAGCTTTTGTCATGGCACGTCACCTAATGGATAGGGATACTTGGGATTATGGTGGGATGTTTATTGATTTCCTGACCTGTTATTAAGTTTGCCTTCCTCCTCTAAGGTAAGATATTATTTGATTGAAGGTAGTTCAGAGAAAGGAAATGTTCAATGAGACCTGTGAGTTCCTCCTGCACCAGTCGCTGAAAGTGAGCATTGCAGGATCAGCAGGTGGTGAAGAAGGCGAATGGGATGATAGCCTTCGTAGCGAGAGGATTTGAATCCTGGAATAGGGATGTCTCGCTATGATAATACAGGCTGAGACCACACCCAGGAATATAGAGTATAGAACATAGAAATGTACAGCACAGAACAGGCCCTTCGGCTCACGAAGTTGTGCTAAGAATTAATCCTAATGTAAAAGAAAATAACCTAACTTACGCACCCCTCAATTCACTGCTGGCCATGTGCATGTCCAGCAGTCGCTAATGACTCTGCTTCCACCACCACAGCTGGCAACGCATTCAATGCATTCACAACTCTCTGTGTAAACAGATGTCCCATCTCTAACTTGCTCCTAAAATCTTAAAACTATGACCCCTCGTGCCAGTCATGGAGTCATAGAGATATACAGCACAGAAACAGACCCTTTGGTCCAACCCGTCCGTGCCGACCAGATATCCCAACCCAATCTAGTCCCACCTGCCAGCACCCAGCCCATATCCCTCCAAACCCTTCCTATTCATATACCCATCCAAATGCCTCTTAAATGTTGCAATTGTACCAGCCTCCACCACATCCTCTGGCAGCTTATTCCATACACGTACCACCCTCTGCGTGAAACCGCATTTGGAATACTGAAAACGTTGCCCCTTAGGTCTCTTTTATATCTTTCCCCTCTCACCCTAAACCTATGCCCCCTAGTTTTGGACTCCCCGACCCCAGGGAAAAGACTTTGTCTATTTATCCTATCCATGCCCCTCATAATTTTGTAAACCTCTATAAGGTCACCCCTCAGCCCCCGACGCTCCAGGGAAAACAGCCCCAGCCTGTTCAGCCTCTGAGTGTAGCTCAGATCCTAATCCTATATTCAGCAATCAAGTTTGAGCTTCCAAAATGCATCACTTTGATTTATCCAGGTTGAACTCCATCTGCCATTTCTCAGCCCAGCTCTGCATCCTGTCTATGTCGCACTGCAGCCTGCAATAGCCCTCGGTACTATCAATGGCACCTCTAACCTTTGTGTCATCTGCAAATTTACTAACCCACCTCTCAATCTCCTCATCCAAGTAATTTAAAAAACTATAAAGAGCAGAGGCCCAAGAACAGAACCCTGCGGGACCCCACTCCAGGCAGAATACTTTCCATCTATAACCACTCTCTGCCTTCTGTCAGCCAAACAATTCTGAAACCAGATAGCCAAATCTCCCTCTTTCACATATCTCCTGACTTTATGAATGAGCCTACCATGAGGATCCTTATCAAATGCCTTGCTAAAGTTCACATACACCACATCCACTGCTCGATTTTCATCGACCTGTCTTGTCACTTCCTCAAAGAACTCAATAAGATTTGTGAGGCATGACCTATCCCTCACAAAGCCATGCTGACTGCCTTTAATCACACAATGCTTTGGCAAATAGTCATAAATCCTATCCCTCAGAATTCTTTCCAAAACTTTGCTGACCACAGACATAAGACTGACTGGTCTGTAATTGCCAGGGATTTCCCTACTCCCCTTCTTGAAAAGAGGAACAACATTGTGGGCGGCACGGTGGCCCAGTGGTTAGCACTGCTGCCTCACAGCGCCTGTAGACCAGGGTTCAATTCCCGACTCAGGCGACTGACTGTGTGGAGTTTGCACATTCTCCCCGTGTCTGCGTGGGTTTCCTCCGGGTGCTCCGGTTTCCTCCCACAGTCCAAAGATGTGCGGGTCAGGTGAATTGGCCATGCTAAATTGCCCGTAGTGTTAGGTTAAAGGGGTAAATGTAGGGGTATGGGTGGGTTGCGCTTCGGCGGGTCGGTGTGGACTTGTTGGGCCGAAGGGCCTGTTTCCACACTGTAAGTAATCTAATCTAAAAAGTAATCTAATCTAATCTAATTTGCCTTCTTCCAATCCTCCGGTATGACTCCCATAGAGAGCGAGGTGGCAAATACCCTCGCCAATGGCTTAGCAACCTCCTTTCTCGCTTCCTGGAGCAGCCTAGGATAAACCTGCTCTGGCCCTGGGGACTTATCAATCTTAATGTTTGCCAAAATTTCCAGCACATCAACTTCATCAATCTTGATCTGGTCAAGCCTGTATCCCAGCTCCTCAAAGTTCCCATTCACAACAAGGTCCCTTTCCTTAATGAAAACTGAAGCAAAAATCTCATTTAGGGCTTCCCCTATCTGCTCAGGCTCCACGTACAAGTTCCCTACTCTATCCCTGACCGGCCCTACCTTCTCCCTGTTCATTCTCTTATTCCTCACGTATGAGTAAAATGCCTTCGGGTTCTCCCTAATCCTTCTTGCCAAGCCTTTTTCGTGCCCCCAACTGGCTCTCCTCAGTCCATTTAGAACATAGAACATAGAACAGTACAGCACAGAACAGGCCCTTCAGCTCACAATGTTGTGCCGACCACTGATCCTCATGTATGCACCCTCAAATTTCTGTGACCATATGCATAGAACATAGAACATAGAAGAATACAGCGCAGTACAGGCCCTTTGGCCCTCGATGTTGCGCCGATCCAAGCCCACCTAACCTATACTAACCCACTATCCTCCATATACCTATCCAATGCCCGCTTAAATGTCCATAAAGAGGGAGAGTCCACCACTGCTACTGGCAGGGCATTCCATGAACTTACGACTCGCTGAGTGAAGAACCTACCCCTAACTTCAGTCCTATATCTACCCCCCCTTAATTTAAAGCTATGCCCCCTTGTAATACCCGACTCCATACGCGGGAAAAGGTTCACACTGTCAACCCTATCTAACCCCCTAATCATCTTGTACACCTCAATCAAGTCACCCCTAAACCTTCTTTTCTCCAATGAAAACAGCCCCAAGTGTCTCAGTCTTTCCTCATACGATCTTCCTTTCATACCAGGCAACATCCTGGTAAACCTCCTCTGCACCCGTTCCAGTGCCTCCACATCCTTCCTATAGTATGGCGACCAAAACTGCACACAATATTCCAGATGCGGCCGCACCAGAGTCTTATACAACTGCATCATGACCTCAGGACTCCGGAACTCAATTCCTCTACCAATAAAAGCCAGTACGCCATATGCCTTCCTCACCGCACTATTTACCTGGGTGGCAACTTTCAGAGATCTGTGTACATGGACACCAAGATCCCTCTGCTCATCCACACTACCAAGTATCCGACCATTAGCCCAGTACCCCATCTTTTTGTTATTCTTCCCAAAGTGAATCACCTCACACTTAGCTACATTGAATTCCATTTGCCACCTTTCTGCCCAGCTCTGCAGCTTCTCTATATCCTGCTGTAACCTGCCACATCCTTCCTCACTGTCAACAACTCCTCCGACTTTCGTATCATCCGCAAACTTGCTCACCCAACCTTCTAACCCCTCTTCCAGGTCATTTATAAAAATGACAAACAGCAATGGTCCCAAAACAGATCCTTGCGGAACACCGCTAGTGACGGCACTCCATGAAGAAACTTTGCCATCAACTACTACCCTCTGTCTTCTTCCATCCAGCCAATTCCTAATCCAAACCTCCAACTCACCCTCAATGCCATATCTCCGTATTTTCTGCAGTAGCCTACCATGGGGAACCTTATCAAACGCCTTACTAAAATCCATATATACCACATCTACCGCTTTCTCCTCATCAACCTCCTTCGTCACCTTTTCAAAGAATTCAATAAGGTTTGTGAGGCACGACCTGCCCTTCACAAAACCATGCTGACTATCCTTGATCACATTATTCCTATCCAGATGTGCATAAATCCTATCCCTTACAATTCTCTCTAAGACTTTGCCCACAACAGAAGTGAGACTCACCGGCCTATAGTTACTAGGGTTATCCCTACTCCCCTTTTTGAACAAGGGAACCACATTTGCTATCCTCCAGTCTTCTGGCACTACTCCTGTAGACAAAGAGGACATAAAAATCAAGGCCAATGGCTCTGCAATCTCCTCCCTTGCTTCCCAGAGAATCCTAGGATAAATGCCATCAGGCCCAGGGGACTTATCTATTTTCACCTTTTCCAGGATTTCCAATACCTCTTCTCTACATACCTCAAAGCCATCCATTCTACTTATTTGTGACTCAGTATTCACATCGACGACAATGCCCTGTTCCTGAGTAAATACTGAAGAAAAGTATTCATTCAGTGTCTCCCCAATCTCTTCCGCCTCCACACGCAACTTCCCACTACTATCCTTGACTGAAAGCATGTCCAGTAGTCTCTTAAATGTCCCCAATGACCTTGCTTCCACAACTGCTGCTGGCAACGCATTCCATGCTTTCACAACTCTCTGTGTAAAGAACCCGCCTCTGACATCCCCTCTATACTTTCCTCCAACCCACTTAAAACTATGACCCCTCATGTTAGTCATTTCTGCCCTGGGAAATAGTCTCTGGCTATCGACTCTGTCTATGCCTCTCATTATCTTGTATACCTCAATTAGGTCCCCTCTCCTCCTCCTTTTTCCAATGAAAAAAGACCGATCTCAGTCAACCTCTCTTCATAGGGTAAGCCCTCCAGTTCAGGCAGCATCCTGGTAAACCTCCTCTGAACCCTCTCCAAAGCATCCACATCTTTCCTATAATAGGGCGACCAGAACTGGACGCAGTATTCCAAGTGCGGTCTAACCAAAGTTTTATAGAGCTGCAACAAGATCTCACAACTCTTAAACTCAATACCCCTGTTAATGAAAGTCAAAACACCATATGCTTTCTTAACAACCCTGTCCACTTGGGTAGCCATTTTAAGGGATCTATGTACCTGCACACCAAGATCCCTCTGTTCCTCCACACTGCCAAGAATTCTATCCTTAATCCTGTACTCAGCTTTCAAATTCGACTTCCAAAATGCATAACCTCGCATTTATCCAGGTTGAACTCCATCTGCCACCTCTCAGCCCATCTCTGCATCCTGTCAATGTCCCACTGCAGCCTACAACAGCCCTCTGTACTGTCAACGACACCTCCAGCCTTTGTGTCATCTGCAAACCTGCTAACCCATCCTTCAATTCCCTCATCCAAGTCATTAATAAAAATTACAAACAATAGAGGCCCAAGGACAGAGCCCTGTGGAACACCACTCACCACAGACTTCCAGGCAGAATATTTTCCTTCTACTATCACTCGCTGTCTTCTGTTGGCGAGCCAATTCTGTATCCAGACAGCTAAGTTCCCCTGTATCCCATTCCTCCTGACCTTTCTGAATGAGCCTACCATGGGGAACCTTATCAAATGCCTTGCTGAAGTCCATATATACCACATCCACAGCTCGACCCTCATCAAAGTTTATTACTTTCATAAAGACAGAAGCAAAAAACTCATTTAGGGCTTCCCCTACCTCCTCAGACTCCACACACAAATTCCCTATGCTATCCCTGATCAGCCCTACCCTTTCTTTGACCATTCTCTTATTCGCCACAATCCATACTGCCAAGCCTTTCTCGTGCCCCCTCCTGGCTCTCCTCAGACCATTTTTAAGCTCCTTCCTCGCCTGCCTGTAATCCTCTAGAGCTGAGATTGACCCTCGCTTCCTCCACTTTATGTAAGCTACCTTCTTCCTTTTGACGAGAAGCTCCACCGCTCTCGTCATCCAAGGTTCCTTTATCTTACCACTTCTTGCCTGTCTCAGAGGGACATATTTATTCATCACTTGCAACAACTGTTCCTTAAACAGCCTCCACATGTCTATAGTGCCTTTACCATGGAACAATTGCTCCCAATCCATGCTTCCTAACTCATGTCCAATCGCATCATAGTTTCCTCTTCCCCAATTAAATATCCTCCCATTTTGCCTAATCCTCTCCTTCTCCATAGCTATGTAGAATGTGAGGCAGTTGTGGTCACTATCACCAAAATGCTCTCCCACCACAAGATCTGATATCTTCCCCGGCTTGTTTCCGAGCACCAAGTCCAGAATGGCCTCTCCCCTCGTCGGCCTGTCAACGTACTGAGTTAGGAAACCCTCCTGAACACACCTTACAAAAACAGCTTCATTCAAATCTTCTGCTTGAAGGAGGTTCCAATCAATATTGTGAAAGTTAAAGTCACCCATTACAACAACCCTACTACATCCACATTGTTATAAAATCTGCCGAGCTATGCTTTCTTCCATCTCCCTGCTGCTATGGGGGGCCTGTAGTAAACCCCTAAAGAGGTGACTGCTCCCTTGCTGTTCCTAATTTCCACCCATACTGACTCGGTAGGCAGATCTTCCTCGACAATGGAAGCTTCTGTAGCTGTGATACCCTCTCTGATTAGTAGTGCTACACCCCCTCCTCTTTTACCCCCTCCCTATTCTTTTTAAATGCTCTAAACCCTGGAACATTCCTGCCCCTGAGAAACCCATGTCCCTGTTGTGGCCACAACATTTCTGAGCTCCTTTCTAGCAAGCCTGTAATCCTCTAAAGCTGTGCTAGATCCTTGCTTCCTTCACCTTACGTAAACTGCCTTCTCCTTTTGACGACAAGCTCCTCTGTTCTCATCATCCAAGGCTTCTTAATCTTACCCCTTCTTACCTGTCTCAGAGGAATAAATTCGTGCATCACTCACAACCACTGCTCCTTAAATAGTCTCCACATGTCTGCTGTGCCCGTTCTGTGGAACAATTGCTCCCAGTCTCTACTTCCCAAATCCTGTCTGATAGCAGCATAATTTCCTGTTCCCCAATTAAATATCTTCCCTTGCTAACTGCTCCTTTCCCTCTCCAAGGCTATGGTGAATGTGAGGCAGTTGTGATCACTGTCACCAAAGTACTCTCCCACCACGAGATCTGACACCTGTCCTGGCTCATTGCCAGCACCAAATCCAAAATGGCCTCTCCCCTCGTCGGCCTGTTGACAGACTGAGTAAGGAAACTCTCCTGAACACACCTGACAAAAACGGCTCCATCCAAACCATCGGTACTTAGGAGGTTCCAGTCAACATTGGGAAAGTTGATATCACCCATGACAACAACCCTGCTTTATCTACATTTTTCCAAAAAACATGAGTTCTTCAATCTCTCTACTGCTATTAGGGGGTCTGTAGAAACCCCCCAATGAGGTGGCTGCTACCTTGCTGTTCCTAACTTCCACCCTTACTGACTCAGTAAACAAACTTCCACAACAACCTTCATTTCTGTAGCTATGATGCACTCTCTGATTAGCAACGCTACACCCCCTCCTCTTTTTCCACCCTCTTGTTCTTTTTAAATGTTCTCAACCCTGGAACATCAAGCAACCATTCCTGCCCCTGTGAAACCCACGTCTCCGTTATGGCCACAACATCGTAGCCCCAAGTCCTGATCCATGTTCTAAGTTCATCACTCTTATTTCTGACACTCGTTGCATTTAAGCAGACACACACTTTAACCAATCTCTTTGTTTCATCGTGTGAGAAACCTTCCTGATAGATTCACTGCCCCATCTGGAACTGCCCCCCTCTCAGATATGTAGCTCTGCTTCCCACCCCCTGCCAAACTTTTTTAAACCCTCCCGAACCACACGAGCAAATCTCCCACCCAGGACATTTGTGCCCCTCCAGTTCAGGTGCAACCTGCCCTTCCTGTACAGGTCCCACTTTCCCCAGAAGGTCTCCCAATGATCAGGGTTTCTGAAGCCCTCCCTCCTGCACCAGCCTCGCAGCCAAGTGTTAAGCTGCATTCGCTGCCTGTTCCTCACCTCACTATCTCGTGGCACCAGTAGCAAACCTGAGGTCACTACTGTACTCGTCCTGCTCTTCAGCTTCCAACCTAACTCTCTGTTGTCACTTTTGAGATCCTCAATCCCTTTCCTGACTATATCATTGGTGCCAATATGTACCACGATTTCTGGCTACTCCCCCTCCCCCTTCAGAATCCAGTAAACCCAATCAGTGACATCCCGGACCCTGACACCGGGGAGGCAACATACCTTCTTGGCGTTCTACTCCTGACCACAAAATCTCCTTCTGGATCAGTGGTGCTGGAAGAGCACAGCAATTCAGGCAGCATCTGAGGACAGGCAAAATCGACGTTTTGGGCAAAAGCCCTTCATCAGGAATAAAGGCAGAGAGCCTGAAGCGTGGAGAGATAAGCAAGAGGAGGGTGGGGGTGGGGAGAGAGTAGCATAGAGTACAATAGGTCAGTGGGGGAGGGGATGAAGGTGATAGGTCAGGGAGGAGAGGGTGGAGTGGATAGGTGGAAAAGGAGCTGGGCAGGTCGGACAAGTCCGGACAAGTCATGGGGATCATGTTGCTGGAGGTTAGAAACTTGGATGAGGTGGGGGAAGGGGAAATGAGGAAGCTGTTGAAATCCACATTGATGCCCTGGGGTTGAAGTGTTCCGAGGCGGAAGATGAGGCGTTCTTCTTCCATGCGTCTGGTGGTGAGGGAGCGGCGGTGAAGGAGGCCCAGCACCTCCATGTCCTCGGCAGAGTGGGAGGGGGAGTTGAAATGTTGAGCCACGGGGCAATTTGGTTGATTGGTGCGGGTGTCTCGGAGATGTTCCCTAAAGCGCTCTGCTAGGAGGCGTCCAGTCTCCCCAATGTAGAGGAGACTGCATCGGGAGCAACGGATACAATAAATGATATTAGTGGATGTGCAGGTAAAACTTTGATGGATGTGGAAGGCTCCTTTAGGGCCTTGGATGGAGGTGAGGGAGGAGGTGTGGGCACAGGTTTTACAGTTCCTGCGGTGGCAGGGGAAAGTGCTGGGATGGGAGGGTGGGTCGTAGGGGGGCGTGGACCTGACCAGGTAGTCACGGAGGGAACGGTCTTTGCGGAAGGCGGAGAGGGGTGGGGAGGGAAATATATCCCTGGTGGTGGGGTCTGTTTGGAGGTGGCGGAAATGTCGGCGGATGATTTGGTTTATGCGAAGGTTGGTAGGGTGGAAGGTGAGCACCAGGGGCGTTCTGTCCTTGTTGCGGTTGGAGGGGTTGGGTCTGAGGGCGGAGGTGCGGGATGTGGACGTGATGCGTTGGAGGGCATCTTTAACCACGTGGGAAGGGAAATTGCGGTCTCTAAAGAAAGAGGCCATCTGGTGTGTTCTGTGGTGGAACTGCTCCTCCTGGGAGCAGATACGGCGGAGGCGGAGGAATTGGGAATACGGGATGGCATTTTTGCAAGAGGTAGGGTGGGAAGAGGTGTAATCTAGGTAGCTGTGGGAGTCGGTGGGTTTGTAGAAAATGTCAGTGTCAAGTCGGTCGTCACTGATGGAGATGGAGAGGTCCAGGAAGGGGAGGGAGGTGTCAGAGATGGTCCAGGTAAATTTAAGGTCAGGGTGGAATGTGTTGGTGAAGTTGATGAATTGCTCAACCTCCTCGCGGGAGCACGAGGTGGCGCCAATGCAGTCATCAATGTAGCGGAGGAAGAGGTGGGGAGTGGTGCCGGTGTAATTACGGAAGATCAACTGCTCTATGTAGCCAACAAAGAGACAGGCATAGCTGGGGCCCATACGTGTGCCATGGCTATCCCTTTGATCTGGAGGAAGTGGGAGGATTCAAAGGAGAAATTGTTAAGGGTGAGGACCAGTTCGGCCAAACGAATGAGAGTGTCGGTGGAGGGGTACTGTTGGGAACGTCTGGAGAGGAAAAAACGGAGGGCTTGGAGGCCCTGGTCATGGCAGATGGAGGTGTAGAGGGATTGGATATCCATGGTGAAGATGAGGCGTTGGGGGCCGGGGAAACGGAAGTCTTAGAGGAGGTGGAGGGCGTGGGTGGTGTCTCGAACGTATGTGGGGAGTTCCTGGACTAGGGGGGATAGGACAGTGTCGAGGTAGGTAGAGATGAGTTCAGTGGGGCAGGAGCATGCTGAGACAATGGGTCGGCCAGGGTGGTCAGGCTTGAGGATCTTGGGAAGGAGGTAGAACCGGGCAGTGCGGGGTTCCCGGACTATGAGGTTGGAAGCTGTGGGTGGGAGATCTCCTGAGGTGATGAGGTTCTGTATGGTCTGGGAGATGATGGTTTGGTGATGGGGGGTGGGGTCATGGTCAAGGGGGCGGTAGGAAGAGGTGTCCTCGAGTTGGCGTTTGGCTTCAGCGGTGTAGAGATCAGTGCGCCAGACTACCACTGCGCCCCCTTTGTCCGCTGGCTTGATGGTGAGGTTGGGATTGGAGCAGAGGGATTGGAGGGCTGCGCATTGTGAGGGTGAGAGGTTGGAGTGGGGGAGGGGGGTCGACAGGTTGAGGCGGTTAATGTCCCGGCGGCAGTTGGAAATGAAGAGGTCGAGGGCAGGTTTTAGGCCAGCGCGGGGTGTCCAGGTGGATGCAGTGTGTTGGAGGTGGGCGAAGGGGTCCTCGGAAGGTGGGCGGGAGTCCTGATTGTGAAAGTAAGCTCGGAGGCGGAGGCGACGGAAGAAGTGTTCGATGTCACGGCGTGTATTAAATTCATTGATGCGTGGACGGACGGGGACGAAGGTGAGTCCTTCGCTGAGGACTGATCGTTCGTCCTCAGTGAGGGGGAGGTCTGGGGGGATGGTGAAAACTCGGCAGGGCTGGGAGCTGGGAGCTGGTGTGGGTGTAGAGCTGGGAGTGGGGCCGGAGCCAGTACCTGGAGTGGGTGTGATGGTGGGGGGAATGGGGGTAGAGTCATGAGCAGGGGTAGTGCTCCCCTCGGGGTTCTGGGGGGTGGGGATAGTGACAGTGGGGTCTGTGGGGGGCGTGTCAGCAGAATGCAGGTGAGTGGCATTGGTGGGGACGGAACAAAATCTCCTGTCAATCCGTCTAACTATTGAATCCCCTACCACTAGCGCTTTTCTATTCTCCCCCCTTCCCTTCTGAGCTACAGTGACAGGCTCAGTGACAGAGACCTGACAACTAAGGCTTCCCCCTGGTAGGCTGTCCCCACCTGCAGTATCCAAAATGATATCACTATTGCTGAGGGGAAGAGCCACAGGGGATCCCTGCTCTGTCTGTTGGTTCCCTTTCCTCCCCCTGACAGTAACACAACTGTCCTTGCCTTGTGCCTGGGGAGTGACCACCTCCCTGTATATCCTCTCAATTTCCCCCTCAGCCTCCCGGATGATCCGTAGTCCATCCAGCTCCAGCTCCAGCTCCAGTTCCCTAACTCAGTTTTCGAGGAGCTGGAGTTAGGTGTACTTCCCGCAGATGTAGTCGCAGAGACATGTGAAGTGTCTCTCACCTGCCACATTCTGCAGGAGGAACATGCAACTGCCCTAACATCCATATCCCGCTACTCTGAAAGCTCGCACAGGACGAAACAAAGGGAGAGAAGAAAAGAAAAAAAAAATGAGAAAACCTGAAAACTTCCCATGTTTAAAGACTCTTAGTAAGGTTAGAGGAGGTAGGTGGGAGGGAGGCCCTACGGTGTATGGTTTCAGATTTAGCTTTCACCTACTTAAATATTTCCTGGCAGCCCTTGTTTTTCTCCGCCTTCTCTCCTCACCGCTCTGTTCAAAAAATGTTTTTTACTCACCTTCCCAGCAGTCCTCCGCTCCTCTCTTGCACCTCTCTACAAATGGAATACTATGTTCGTAGTTTTGGGGTCTTCTTATCTGAGGAAGGCAACTGTGGCTGTGGAAGGATTACAGCAAAGGTTTCCCAGACTGATTCCTGGGATGACAGGATGGACAGACGTTGAGAAACTGCATTGATTAGAACAATATTAACTGGATTTTAGAAGATTGATGGGTGGAATCTCATAGAAACCTGTAGAATTCCAACAGGACTAGATAGGATAAACACAGGAAGGATGATCCTGGTGATCAGGGCAGTCCTGAACTGGGGTCACAGCTTAAGGATAAGAGGTAAACCTTTCAGGACTGAGATGAAAAGAAATGTCTTCACCCAGAGAGTGTCGCGCCTATGGGGGAATTGTTATCACAGAATATGGTTCAGGCCAAAATATTTAAGGGATGTGTTTTCAAGAAGCTTTTGGGGCCTTTAAATGCAGATGCTCCAATGCTTAGCTTGCCCTGGGCGAGAGGCCTCATCTTGTATTCTCCCCCACAAAGCTATGAATGTGACTATTCCACAAAATGCTTACTTCCGAGCTCATGATGAGTCAAACCTACGATGGGGCTGACTGAGACATTTCGGAGATATTATCAGAACAGAGATGTGAGAATTATTTCTTTACGCGGGCTGCACTTGTCAAGATATTCCATTAACACCTTGCTCAAACTAATTCAAAATTCACTTCCATTATTTAGTCACTGTGAGGAGGATAGGATAAAATCCACAGCATTATTGTATTATCTTTTAGTCAACAGGCCTTGCTTATTTATCAGTAGATTATCATTGTGAAGACAAGGTGATTTTATGAACATTGTGTAACCTTCAATGTTAATTAATTGCAGAAAGTGAAATAATTATCACTGAAAATGTGGGAGAAACTGAGCAGAACTGGCAGCATCTGTGGAGAGAGAGAGAGAGGCACAGAGTTCACATTTCCAATATGACTTCTCTTTGGAACTCACCGAAGAAGAGTGACAGAGGTCTCACAACGTTCGCTCTCTTTCTCTCTCTGTCTCCCCAGATGCATTCTCTGTGCTAGTTTCTGATCTGCAGAATCTGTCGTGTTTCAGTTTTCCTCATGCATTCTCCTATTTCAGAAGGAACTACACTGCATCCAGCTCACCATGGAGAGACGGTGAGTACTGAGACTTTTAATTTGAAATTGGCACTTTAACGCTTGTCCTGCACTTCCATCCTGTTAAGCTCTTAAAGGGTAGACAGGGTGGTGAAGAAGGTGTTTGTATTGGTCAGAGCATTAAGTGCAGGAGTTGGAATACTGTGTACAATTCTGATTACCCTTCTATAGGAAGGATATTATTAAACTGGAAAAGGTGCAGAAAAGATACAAGGACGTCAGCGAGACTGAAGGTAGATAAGTTGGGACACTCTTTTCCATTGGAGCATAGGAGCCTGAAAGAATTACCTTACAGACGTTTATAAAATCATGAGGACCATAGACAAGGTGAATAGCCAAAGTCATTTGACAGAATGGGGGAGTCGAAAACTGGACGGTATAGACTTAAGGAAAGGGCAGAGAGGTTTAAAAGAGATCTGAGGGGTCATTTTATCATACAGAAGGTGGTGCGTGCACAGAACGAGCTGTCAGAGGAAGTGGTAGAGACAGGGACAATTCCAACATTTAAAAGATGTTCGGACAGGCTCGTGGATAGGAAAGTTTTAGAGGGATATGAGTTAAACACGGGCATATGGGATAAGTCCAGTTCAGCAAACCTGATCAGCATGGATGAGTTGGGCCAAAGGGTCTGTTTCCATGCTGCATGAATGTATGATATTCAATGTTAAACTGTCACACTAATCTATTGGCTTATAACATTGTACTAATCGTGGTTTCAGTGAGGATGTGTATTCATGTCAGACAATTTAACTTGAACAAAACCACAGTGAAAACCAAAACTGAGCATGTGTATTCACTGGAGAATGGGGGCAGCAGGGGGGAATGGAATCTCATAGAAACCTACAAGATTAGCCAGGGTAAACACAGGAAGCGTGTTCCTGATGACTGAGGGATGCTGGGAGTCCAGAACCAGGGGGTTCACAATCTAAAGGAGACTGGGTAGGACTGAGATGTGGAGAAATGTCTTCACCCAGAGAGTGGGCATCCTGTGGAATCCTCAGTCACAGAAAGCAGTCAGGTCCAACGTTGAATGTTGTTCCAGACAGAGTTGGATCTAATCTTAGGGGCTAAAGTGACCAATGAGAGAAAGTTGGGGGGAAGCAGTGCAAAGGGACTGAGTTGAGTGATCAGCCACAATCCTATTGACTTAGTGGAGCAGGCCTGTGGGGCTGAATAGTCTTACTCCTGTTTTGTATTTTCTGTGTTGCCATGTGGCAATTTTACAGAACACAAGTGACTGTGTGAAACATTCCCAGACAATTGAAATAAATCCGTGGGCAGTCTCTGCCACTGAGTGTAAACATTTTGATGACATAGAGCAGTATTGTATATCACATTGTTTTACCTAGTAACAGCAAATTTATTTTTGATCCCTTTCAGGAACTACAGGACTGTAACCAACGAACAACATCAACAGTTTCGAAGAGAAGAGTGGATGTTATTTGATGACCTGCAGGCAACCTGCTGAAACTAGAATGGGGAAAAGGGGGTTTTGAAATGGCACGTGATCAGAAAAGGAAGCGAATGCTTTAGACAATGCCTTAGAGTTGTGAACACAGCTCAGTCCATCATACAAACCAACCTTTCTTCCATCGACTCTGTCCGTACTTCCTGCTGCTTCAGGAAAACATCCAACATAAACAAGGGTCTTCCCACGCCAATAATACCCTCTTCCATCGGGCAGAAGATACAAAAAGTTGAAACATGGATTAAAATAACAGCTTCTTTCCTGTTGTTATCAGGATTGTGAAAGTATCTCTGATATATTCCAGTTAACCTTTCTCTGCACTTTCTATGTAGCTATCACAATATATTCTGCATTTTGTTCGATTACCCTGATGCACATGTAATTTATCTGGTTAACATGTCAATGTCTCAAGATTAAATTGAACCAATTCAAAATCAAATCAAACGTTTTGTGAAGGGCAAAATGAGGGGAAGTAGGTCAGAGAGAAGTCTGCAAGAAATGGAAACATTCGCCGCCAGTACTACATACAGTTTGATTTCCCACGCAGGACAGTCATGACCCATGCAGGACACTCAATGACCCACGCAGGACACTCAATGACCCATGCAGGACACTCAATGACCCACACAGGACACTCAATGACGCACACAGGACACTCAATGACCCACGCAGGACACCCATGACGCACGCAGGACACTCATGACCCACGCAGGACTCTCAATGACCCACGCAGGACACTCATGACCCATGCAGGACACTCATGACCCACGCAGGACATTCAATGACCCACGCAGGACACTCATGACCCACGCAGGACACTCAATGACCCACGCAGGACACTCATGACCCACGCAGGACACTCATGACCCACCCAGGACAATCAATGACCCACGCACGACACTCATGACCCACACAGGACACTCAATGACCCACGCAGGACACTCATGACCCACGCAGGACACTCATGACCCACCCAGGACAATCAATGACCCACGCAGGACACTCATGACCCACACAGGACACTCAATGACCCACGCAGGACACTCAGGACCCACGCAGGACACTCAATGACCCACGCAGGACACTCATGACCCACGCAGGACACTCAATGACCACCGCAGGACACTCAATGACCCACACAGGACACTCAATGACCCAAGCACGATACTCAATGACCCACACAGAACACTCAGAACCGACACAGGACAGTGAATGACCCACACAGGACACTCAATGACCCACACAGGACACTCAGGACCCACGCAGGACACTCAATGACCAACACAGGACACTCAGGAACCACGCAGGACACTCAATGACCCACACAGGACACTCAATGACCCACGCAGGACACTCAGGACCCACGCAGGACACTCAATAACCCACAAAAGACACTCAGGACCCACGCAGGACACTCAATGACCCACACAGGACACACAGGACCCACGCAGGACACTCAATGACACACACAGGACACTCAATGACCCACACAAGACACTCAATGACCGACACGGGACACTCAGGACCCACGCAGGACACTCAGAACCCACGCAGGACACTCAATGACCCACGCGGGACACTCAGGACACACGCAGGACACTCAATGACCCACACACGACACACAATGAACCAGACAGGACACTCAATGACCCACACAGGACACTCATGACCCACACAGGTCACTCAATGACCCACACAGGACACTCAGGACCCATGCAGGACAGTGAATGACCCACACAGGACACTCAATGACCCACACAGGACACTCAGGACCCACGCAGGACACTCAATGACACACACAGGACACTCAGGACCCACGCAGGGCACTCAATGACACACGCAGGACACTCTGGACCCACGCAGGACTCTCAATGACCAACACAAGACACTCAGGACCCACGCAGGACACTCAATGACCCACACAGGACACACAGGACCCATGCAGGATATTCAATGACCCACACAGGACACTCAATGACCCGCGCAGGACACGCAATGACCCACACAGGACACTCAGGACCCACGCAGGACACTCAATGACCCACGCAGGACACTCAGGACCCATGCAGGACACTCAATGACCCACACACGACACTCAATGACCCACACAGGACACTCAGGACCCAAGCAGGACAATCAATGACCCACGCAGGACTCTCAATGAACCACACAGGACTCTCAATGACCCACACAGGACACTCATGACCCACACAGGACACTCAATGACCCACGCAGAACACTCAATGAACCAAACAGGACACTCAGGATCCACGCAGGACACTCAATGACCCACGCAGGACACTCAGGGCCCACGCAGGACACTCAATGACCCACACAGGACACACAGGACCCAAGCAGGACACTCAATGACCCACACAGGACACTCAATGACCCGCGAAGGACACTCAATGACCCACACAGGACACTCAGAACCCACGCAGGACACTCAATGACCCACGCAGGACACTCAGGACCCATGCAGGACACTCAATGACCCACACACGACACTCAATGACCCACACAGGACACTCAGGACCCAAGCAGGACACTCAATGATCCACGCAGGACTCTCAATGAACCACACAGGACACTAAATGACCCACACAGGACACTCATGACCCACACAGGTCACTCTATGACCCACGCAGAACACTCAATGACCCACACAGGACACTCAGGATCCACGTAGGACACTCAATGACCCACGCAGGACACTCAGGGCCCACGCAGGACACTCAATGACCCACACAGGACACTCAGGACCCAAGCAGGACACTCAATGACCCACGCAGGACACTCAATGACCCACGCAGGACACTCATGACCCACGCAGGACTCTCAATGACCCACGCAGGGCACTCATGACCCATGCAGGTCACTCAATGACCCACGCAGGACACTCATGACCCACACAGGACACTCAATGACCCACAAAGGACACTCAGGACCCAAGCAGGACACTCAATGACCCACACAGGACACTCAATGACCCACGCAGGACACTCAATGACCCACACAGGACACTCAGGACCCACGCAGGACACTCAATGACCCACGCAGGACACTCAGGACCCATGCAGGACACTCAATGACCCACACACGACACTCAATGACCCACACAGGACACTCAGGACCCATGCAGGACACTCAATGACCCACGCAGGACACTCAATGAACCACACAGGACACTCAATGACCCACACAGGACACTCATGACCCACACAGGACACTCAATGACCCACGCAGAACACTCAATGACCAACACAGGACACTCAGGATCCACGCAGGACACTCAATGACCCACGCAGGACACTCGGGGCCCACGCAGGACACTCAATGACCCATACAGGACACTCAATGACCCACACAGGACACTCAGGACCCAAGCAGGACACTCAATGACCCACGCAGGACACTCAATGACCCACGCAGGACACTCAATGACCCACGCAGGACACTCAGGACCCACGCAGGACACTCAATGACCCACGCAGGACACTCAGGACCCATGCAGGACACTCAATGACCCACACACGACACTCAATGACCCACACAGGACACTCAGGACCCATGCAGGACACTCAATGACCCACGCAGGACACTCAATGAACCACACAGGACACTCAATGACCCACACAGGACACTCATGACCCACACAGGACACTCAATGACCCACGCAGAACACTCAATGACCAACACAGGACACTCAGGATCCACGCAGGACACTCAATGACCCACGCAGGACACTCATGACCCACGCAGAACACTCATTGTCCCACACAGGACACTCATGACACACGCAGGACACTCAATGACCCACCCAGGACACTCAGGACCCACGCCAGACACTCATGACCCACGCAGGACACTCAATCACCCATGCAGGACACTCATGACCCCGGCAGGACACTCAAGACCCACGCAGGACACACAATGACCCAAACAGGACACTCATGACCCACGCAGGACACTCAATGATCCACACAGGACACTCAATGCTCCACACAGGACACTCAAAGACCCACGCAGGACACTCAATGACCCACACAGGACACTCAGGACCCACCCAGGACTCTCATGACACACGAAGGACCCTCAATGACCCACGCAGGACACTCAATGATCCACGCAGGACACTCAGGACCCACGCAGGACACTCAATGACCCACGCAGGACACTCTGGACCCATGCAGCACACTCAATGACTCACACAGGACACTCAATGACCCTTGCACGACACTCAGGACCCACGCAGGACACTCAATGACCCACACAGGACACTCAGGACCCACGCAGGACACTCAATCACCCACACAGGACACACAGGACTCACGCAGGACACTCAATGACCGACACAGGTGAGTCAATGCCCCACACAGGACAATCAATGACCCACGCAGGTCACTCAATGACCCACGCAGGACACTCATGACCCACGCAGGACATTCAATGACCCACACAGGACACTCAATCACACACGCAGGACACTCAATGACCCACGCAGGACACTCAATAACCCACACAGGACACTCAGGACCCACGCAGGACACTCAATGACACACCCAGGACAATCAGGACCCACGCAGGACACTCAATGACCCACGCAGGACACTCAATGACCAACACAGGACACTCAGGACCCACGCAGGACACTCAATGACCCACGCAGGACACTCATATCCCACGCAGGACACTCAATGACCCACGCAGGATACTCAAGACCCATGCAGAGCACTCAATGACCCACACAGGACACTCAATGACCCACACAGGACACTCAATGAACCATGCAGGAAACTCAATGACCCACATAGGACACTCAATGAACCACGCAGGACACTCAATGACCCACGCAGGACACTCAATGACCCACGCAGGACACTCATGACCCATGTAGGACACTCAATGACCCACACAGGACACTCAATGACCCACACAGGACACTCAATGACCCACGCAGGACACTCATGTCCCACGCAGGACACACCATGACCCACGCAGGACACTCAAGACCCACGCAGGACACTCAATGACAAACACAGGACACTCAATGACCCACACAGGACACTCAATGAACCATGCAGGACTCTCAATGACCCACACAGGACACTCAATGACCCACACAGGACACTCAATGAACCACGCAGGACACTCAATGACCCACGCAGGTCACTCAATGACCCACGCAGGACACTCATGACACATGCAGGACATTCAATGACCCACACAGGACACTCAATGACCCACGCAGGACACTCAATGACCCACACAGGGCACTCATTACCCTCGCAGGACACACAATGACCCCCGCAGGACACTCATGCCCCACGCAGGACACTCAATGACCCACGCAGGACACTTAATGACCCACACAGGACACTCTGGAGCCACGCAGGACTCTCAATGACCCACACAGGACACTCATGACCCACGCAGGGCTCTCAATGACCCACACAGGATTCTCAATGACCCACACAGGACACACAGGACCCACGCAGGACACTCAATAACCCACACAGGACACTCAGGCCCCACGCAGGACACTCAATGACACACCCAGGACACTCAAGAACCACGCAGGACACTCAATGACCCAAACAGGACACTCAGGACCCACACAGCACACTCAATGACACACGCAGGACACTCAATGACCCACACAGGTCACTCAATGACCCACATAGGACACTCAGGACCCACGCAGGACACTCAATGACCCACACAGGACACTCAATGTCAATCGGAGGACACTCAGGACCCACGCAGGACACTCAATGACCCACACAGGTCAGTCAGGACCCACGCAGGACACTCAATGCCCCACACAGGACACTCAATGACCCACACAGGACACTCAACGACCCACGCAGGACACTCATGACCCAAGCAGGACACTCAATGATCCACGCAGGACACTCATGACCCATGTAGGTCACTCAATGCCCCACACAGGACACTCAATGACCCACACAGGACACTCAACGACCCACGCAGGACACTCATGACCCAAGCAGGACACTCAATGACCCACGCAGGACACTCATGACCCACGCAGAACACTCATTGTCCCACACAGGACATTCATGACACACGCAGGACACTCAATGACCCACCCAGGGCACTCAGGACCCACGCCGGACACTCATGACCCACGCAGGACACTCAATCACCCACGCAGGACACTCATGACCCCGGCAGGACACTCAAGACCCCCGCAGGACACACAATGACCCAAACAGGACACTCATGACCCACGCAGGACACTCAATGATCCACACAGGACACTCAATGCTCCACACAGGACACTCAAAGACCCACGCAGGACACTCAATGACCCACACAGGACACTCAGGACCCACCCATGACTCTCATGACACACGCAGGACCCTCAATGACCCACGCAGGACAATCAATGACCCACGCAGGACACTCAGGACCCACGCAGGACACTCAATGACCCACGCAGGACACTCTGGACCCATGCAGCACACTCAATGACTCACACAGGACACTCAATGACCCTTGCACGACACTCAGGACCCACGCAGGACACTCAATGACCCACACAGGACACTCAGGACCCACGCAGGACACTCAATCACCCACACAGGACACACAGGACTCACGCAGGACACTCAATGACCGACACAGGTGAGTCAATGCCCCACACAGGACAATCAATGACCCACGCAGGTCACTCAATGACCCACGCAGGACACTCATGACCCACGCAGGACATTCAATGACCCACACAGGACACTCAATGACCCACGCAGGACACTCAATGACCCACGCAGGACACTCAATAACCCACACAGGACACTCAGGACCCACGCAGGACACTCAATGACACACCCAGGACAATCAGGACTCACGCAGGACACTCAATGACCCACGCAGGACACTCAATACCCACGCAGGACACTAAATGACCAACACAGGACACTCAGGACCCACGCAGGACACTCAATGACCCACGCAGGACACTCATGTCCCACGCAGGACACTCAATGACCCACGCAGGATACTCAAGACCCATGCAGGGCACTCAATGACCCACACAGGACACTCAATGACCCACACAGGACACTCAATGAACCATGCAGGACACTCAATGAACCACGAAGAAAACTCAATGACCCACATAGGACACTCAATGAACCACGCAGGACACTCAATGACCCACGCAGGACACTCAATGACCCACGCAGGACACTCATGACCCATGTAGGACACTCAATGACCCACACAGGACACTCAATGACCCACACAGGACACTCAATGACCCACGCAGGACACTCATGTCCCACGCAGGACACACCATGACCCACGCAGGACACTCAAGACCCACGCAGGACACTCAATGACAAACACAGGACACTCAATGACCCACACAGGACACTCAATGAACCATGCAGGACTCTCAATGACCCACACAGGACACTCAATGACCCACACAGGACACTCAATGAACCACGCAGGACACTCAATGACCCACGCAGGTCACTCAATGACCCACGCAGGACACTCATGACACACGCAGGACATTCAATGACCCACACAGGACACTCAATGACCCACGCAGGACACTCAATGACCCACACAGGGCACTCATTACCCTCGCAGGACACACAATGACCCCCGCAGGACACTCATGCCCCACGCAGGACACTCAATGACCCACGCAGGACACTTAATGACCCACACAGGACACTCATGACCCACGCAGGACTCTCAATGACCCACGCAGGACACTCATGACCCACGCAGGGCTCTCAATGACCCACACAGGACTCTCAATGACCCACACAGGACACTCAGGACCCACGCAGGACACTCAATAACCCACACAGGACACTCAGGCCCCACGCAGGACACTCAATGACACACCCAGGACACTCAAGAACCACGCAGGACACTCAATGACCCAAACAGGACACTCAGGACCCACACAGCACACTCAATGACCCACGCAGGACACTCAATGACCCACACAGGACACTCAATGACCCACACAGCACACTCAATGACCCACGCAGGACACTCAATGACCCACACAGGACACTCAATAACCCACACAGGACACTCAGGACCCACGCAGGACACTCAATGACACACCCAGGACACTCAGGACACACGCAGGACACTCAATGACTCACGCAGGACACTCATGTCCCATGCAGGACACTCAATGACCCACGCAGGACACTCAAGACCCACACAGGACACTCAATGAGACACACAGGACACTCAATGACCCACACAGGACACTCAATGAACCATGCAGGACTCTCAATGACACACACAGGACACTCAATGACCCACATAGGACACTCAATGAACCACGCAGGACACTCAATGACCCACGCAGGACACTCAATGATCCACGCAGGACACTCATGACCCATGTAGGACACTCAATGCCCCACACAGGACACTCAATGACCCACACAGGACACTCAACGACCCACGCAGGACACTCATGACCCAAGCAGGACACTCAATGACCCACGCAGGACACTCATGACCCACGCAGAACACTCATTGTCCCACACAGGACACTCATGACACACGCAGGACACTCAATGACCCACCCAGGACACTCAGGACCCACGCCAGACACTCATGACCCACGCAGGACACTCAATCACCCATGCAGGACACTCATGACCCCGGCAGGACACTCAAGACCCACGCAGGACACACAATGACCCAAACAGGACACTCATGACCCACGCAGGACACTCAATGATCCACACAGGACACTCAATGCTCCACACAGGACACTCAAAGACCCACGCAGGACACTCAATGACCCACACAGGACACTCAGGACCCACCCAGGACTCTCATGACACACGAAGGACCCTCAATGACCCACGCAGGACACTCAATGACCCACGCAGGACACTCAGGACCCACGCAGGACACTCAATGACCCACGCAGGACACTCTGGACCCATGCAGCACACTCAATGACTCACACAGGACACTCAATGACCCTTGCACGACACTCAGGACCCACGCAGGACACTCAATGACCCACACAGGACACTCAGGACCCACGCAGGACACTCAATCACCCACACAGGACACACAGGACTCACGCAGGACACTCAATGACCGACACAGGTGAGTCAATGCCCCACACAGGACAATCAATGACCCACGCAGGTCACTCAATGACCCACGCAGGACACTCATGACCCACGCAGGACATTCAATGACCCACACAGGACACTCAATGACCCACGCAGGACACTCAATGACCCACGCAGGACACTCAATAACCCACACAGGACACTCAGGACCCACGCAGGACACTCAATGACACACCCAGGACAATCAGGACCCACGCAGGACACTCAATGACCCACGCAGGACACTCAATGACCAACACAGGACACTCAGGACCCACGCAGGACACTCAATGACCCACGCAGGACACTCATGTCCCACGCAGGACACTCAATGACCCACGCAGGACACTCATGACCCACGCAGGACTCTCAATGACCCACGCAGGACACTCATGACCCACGCAGGGCTCTCAATGACCCACACAGGACTCTCAATGACCCACACAGGACACTCAGGACCCACGCAGGACACTCAATAACCCACACAGGACACTCAGGCCCCACGCAGGACACTCAATGACACACCCAGGACACTCAAGAACCACGCAGGACACTCAATGACCCAAACAGGACACTCAGGACCCACACAGCACACTCAATGACACACGCAGGACACTCAATGACCCACACAGGTCACTCAATGACCCAAACAGGACACTCAGGACCCACGCAGGACACTCAATGACCCACGCAGGACACTCATGTCCCACGCAGGACACACCATGACCCACGCAGGACACTCAATGACCCACGCAGGACACTCAATGACAAACACAGGACACTCAATGACCTACACAGGACACTCAATGAACCATGCAGGACTCTCAATGACCCACACAGGACACTCAATGACCCACACAGGACACTCAATGAACCACGCAGGACACTCAATGACCCACGCAGGTCACTCAATGACCCACGCAGGACACTCATGACACACGCAGGACATTCAATGACCCACACAGGACACTCAATGACCCACGCAGGACACTCAATGACCCACACAGGGCACTCATTACCCTCGCAGGACACACAATGACCCCCGCAGGACACTCATGCCCCACGCAGGACACTCAATGACCCACGCAGGACACTTAATGACCCACACAGGACACTCATGACCCACGCAGGACTCTCAATGACCCACGCAGGACACTCATGACCCACGCAGGGCTCTCAATGACCCACACAGGACTCTCAATGACCCACACAGGACACTCAGGACCCACGCAGGACACTCAATAACCCACACAGGACACTCAGGCCCCACGCAGGACACTCAATGACACACCCAGGACACTCAAGAACCACGCAGGACACTCAATGACCCAAACAGGACACTCAGGACCCACACAGCACACTCAATGACCCACGCAGGACACTCAATGACCCACACAGGACACTCAATGACCCACACAGGACACTCAGGACCCACGCAGGACACTCAATGACCCACACAGGACACTCAATATCGATCGGAGGACACTCAGGACCCACGCAGGACACTCAATGACCCACGCAGAAAACTCAGGACCCACGCAGGACACTCAATAACCCACACAGGACACTCAGGACCCACGCAGGACACTCAATGACACACCCAGGACACTCAGGACACACGCAGGACACTCAATGACTCACGCAGGACACTCATGTCCCATGCAGGACACTCAATGACCCACGCAGGACACTCAAGACCCACACAGGACACTCAATGAGACACACAGGACACTCAATGACCCACACAGGACACTCAATGAACCATGCAGGACTCTCAATGACACACACAGGACACTCAATGACCCACATAGGACACTCAATGAACCACGCAGGACACTCAATGACCCACGCAGGACACTCAATGATCCACGCAGGACACTCATGACCCATGTAGGACACTCAATGCCCCACACAGGACACTCAATGACCCACACAGGACACTCAACGACCCACGCAGGACACTCATGACCCAAGCAGGACACTCAATGACCCACGCAGGACACTCATGACCCACGCAGAACACTCATTGTCCCACACAGGACACTCATGACACACGCAGGACACTCAATGACCCACCCAGGACACTCAGGACCCACGCCAGACACTCATGACCCACGCAGGACACTCAATCACCCATGCAGGACACTCATGACCCCGGCAGGACACTCAAGACCCACGCAGGACACACAATGACCCAAACAGGACACTCATGACCCACGCAGGACACTCAATGATCCACACAGGACACTCAATGCTCCACACAGGACACTCAAAGACCCACGCAGGACACTCAATGACCCACACAGGACACTCAGGACCCACCCAGGACTCTCATGACACACGAAGGACCCTCAATGACCCACGCAGGACACTCAATGACCCACGCAGGACACTCAGGACCCACGCAGGACACTCAATGACCCACGCAGGACACTCTGGACCCATGCAGCACACTCAATGACTCACACAGGACACTCAATGACCCTTGCACGACACTCAGGACCCACGCAGGACACTCAATGACCCACACAGGACACTCAGGACCCACGCAGGACACTCAATCACCCACACAGGACACACAGGACTCACGCAGGACACTCAATGACCGACACAGGTGAGTCAATGCCCCACACAGGACAATCAATGACCCACGCAGGTCACTCAATGACCCACGCAGGACACTCATGACCCACGCAGGACATTCAATGACCCACACAGGACACTCAATGACCCACGCAGGACACTCAATGACCCACGCAGGACACTCAATAACCCACACAGGACACTCAGGACCCACGCAGGACACTCAATGACACACCCAGGACAATCAGGACCCACGCAGGACACTCAATGACCCACGCAGGACACTCAATGACCAACACAGGACACTCAGGACCCACGCAGGACACTCAATGACCCACGCAGGACACTCATGTCCCACGCAGGACACTCAATGACCCACGCAGGATACTCAAGACCCATGCAGGGCACTCAATGACCCACACAGGACACTCAATGACCCACACAGGACACTCAATGAACCATGCAGGACACTCAATGAACCACGAAGGAAACTCAATGACCCACATAGGACACTCAATGAACCACGCAGGACACTCAATGACCCACGCAGGACACTCAATGACCCACGCAGGACACTCATGACCCATGTAGGACACTCAATGACCCACACAGGACACTCAATGACCCACACAGGACACTCAATGACCCACGCAGGACACTCATGTCCCACGCAGGACACACCATGACCCACGCAGGACACTCAAGACCCACGCAGGACACTCAATGACAAACACAGGACACTCAATGACCCACACAGGACACTCAATGAACCATGCAGGACTCTCAATGACCCACAGAGGACACTCAATGACCCACACAGGACACTCAATGAACCACGCAGGACACTCAATGACCCACGCAGGTCACTCAATGACCCACGCAGGACACTCATGACACATGCAGGACATTCAATGACCCACACAGGACACTCAATGACCCACGCAGGACACTCAATGACCCACACAGGGCACTCATTACCCTCGCAGGACACACAATGACCCCCGCAGGACACTCATGCCCCACGCAGGACACTCAATGACCCACGCAGGACACTTAATGACCCACACAGGACACTCTGGAGCCACGCAGGACTCTCAATGACCCACGCAGGACACTCATGACCCACGCAGGGCTCTCAATGACCCACACAGGACTCTCAATGACCCACACAGGACACTCAGGACCCACGCAGGACACTCTATAACCCACACAGGACACTCAGGCCCCACGCAGGACACTCAATGACACACCCAGGACACTCAAGAACCACGCAGGACACTCAATGACCCACGCAGGACACTCAATGACCCAAACAGGACACTCAGGACCCACGCAGGACACTCAATGACCCACACAGAACACACAGGACCCACGCAGGACACTCAATAACCGACACAGGACACTCAGGACCCACGCAGGACACTCAATGACCCACACAGGATACTCAGGACCCACGCAGGACACTCAATGACCCACGCAGAAAACTCAGGACCTACGCAGGACACTCAATGACCCACACAGGACACTCAGGACCCACGCAGGACACTCAATGACCCACGCAGGACACTCAATGACCCACACAGGACAGTCAGGACCCACGCAGGACGCTCAATGACCACGCAGGACACTCAATACCCACGCAGGACACTCAATGACCCACACAGGACACTCAGGACCCATGCAGAAGATTCAATGACCCACGCAGGACACTCATGTCCCACGCAGGACACTCAATGACCCATGCAGGACACTCATGACCCACGCAGGATACTCAATGACCCACACAGGACACTCAATGACCCACACAGGACACTCAATGAACCATGCAGGACTCTCAATGACCCACACAGGACACTTAATGAACCACGCAGGACACTCAAAGACACACGCAGGTCACTCAATGACCCACGCAGGACACTCATGACCCACGCAGGACACTCAATGACCCACACAGGGCACTCATTACCCAAGCAGGACACACAATGACACACGCAGGACACTCATGACCCACGCAGGACACTCAATGACCCATGCAGGACACTCAATGACCCACACAGGACACTCAGGAACCACGCAGGACACTCAATAACCCACACAGGACACTCAGGACCAAGCAGGACACTCAATGACCCACACAGGACACTCAGGACCCACACAGGACACTCATGACACACGCAGGACATTCAATGATCCACCCAGGACACTCAGGACCCACACAGGACACTCATGACACACGCAGGACATTCAATGACCCACCCAGGACACTCAGGACCCACGCCGGACACTCATGACCCACGCAGGACACTCAATCACCCACGCAGGACACTCATGACCCCGGCAGGACACTCAATGACCCACGCAGGACACTCAATGATCCACACAGGACACTCAATGCTCCACACAGGACACTCAATGACCCACGCAGGACACTCAATGACCCACACAGGACACTCAGGACCCACCCAGGACTCTCATGACACACGCAGGACCCTCAATGACCCACGCAGGAGACTCAATGACCCACGCAGGACACTCAGGACCCACGCAGGACACTCAATGACCCACGCAGGACGCTCAGGAGCCATGCAGCACACTCAATGACCCACACAAGACACTCAATGACCCTTGCACGACACTCAGGACCCACGCAGGACACTCAATGACCCACACAGGACACTCAGGACCTACGCAGGACACTCAATCACCCACACAGGACACACAGGACCCACGCAGGACACTCAATGACCGACACAGGTGAGTCAATGCCCCACACAGGTCAATCAATGACCCACGCAGGTCACTCAATGAACCACGCAGGACACTCATGACCCACGCAGGACATTCAATGACCCACACAGGACACTCAATGACCCACGCAGGACACTCAATGACCCACGCAGGACACTCAATAACCCACACAGGACACTCAGGACCCACGCAATGACACACCCAGGACAATCAGGACCCACGCAGGACACTCAATGACCCACGCAGGACACTCAATACCCACGCAGGACACTAAATGACCAACACAGGACACTCAGCACCCATGCAGGACACTCAATGACCCACGCAGGACACTCATGTCCCACGCAGGACACTCAATGACCCACGCAGGATACTCAAGACCCATGCAGGGCACTCAATGACCCACACAGGACACTCAATGACCCACACAGGACACTCAATGAACCATGCAGGAAACTCAATGACCCACGCAGGACACTCAATGACCCACATAGGACACTCAATGAACCACACAGGACACTCAATGACCCACGCAGGACACTCAATGACCCACGCAGGACACTCATGACCCATGTAGGACACTCAATGACCCACACAGGACACTCAATGACCCACACAGGACACTCAATGACCCACGCAGGACACTCATGTCCCACGCAGGACACACCATGACAGACGCAGGACACTAAAGACCCACGCAGGACACTCAATGACAAACACAGGACACTCAATGACCCACACAGGACACTCAATGAACCATGCAGGACTCTCAATGACCCACACAGGACACTCAATGACCCACACAGGACACTCAACGACCCACGCAGGACACTCAGGACCCACGCAGGACACTCAATGACAAACACAGGACACTCAATGATCCACACAGGACACTCAATGACCCACGCAGGACTCTCAATGACCCACACAGGACACTCAATGACCCACATAGGACACTCAATGAACCACGCAGGACACTCAATGACGCACGTAGGACACTCAATGACACACGCAGACACTCATGACCAATGTAGGACACTCAATGCCCCACACAGGACAGTCAGGACCCACGCAGGACGCTCAATGACCACGCAGGACACTCAATACCCACGCAGGACACTCAATGACCCACACAGGACACTCAGGACCCATGCAGAAGATTCAATGACCCACGCAGGACACTCATGTCCCACGCAGGACACTCAATGACCCATGCAGGACACTCATGACCCACGCAGGATACTCAATGACCCACACAGGACACTCAATGACCCACACAGGACACTCAATGAACCATGCAGGACTCTCAATGACCCACACAGGACACTTAATGAACCACGCAGGACACTCAAAGACACACGCAGGTCACTCAATGACCCACGCAGGACACTCATGACTCAAGCAGGACATTCAATGACCCACACAGGATACTCAATGACCCACGCAGGACACTCAATGACCCACACAGGGCACTCATTACCCAAGCAGGACACACAATGACACACGCAGGACACTCATGACCCACGCAGGACACTCAATGACCCATGCAGGACACTCAATGACCCACACAGGACACTCAGGAACCACGCAGGACACTCAATAACCCACACAGGACACTCAGGACCAAGCAGGACACTCAATGACCCACACAGGACACTCAGGACCCACACAGGACACTCATGACACACGCAGGACATTCAATGACCCACCCAGGACACTCAGGACCCACACAGGACACTCATGACACACGCAGGACATTCAATGACCCACCCAGGACACTCAGGACCCACGCCGGACACTCATGACCCACGCAGGACACTCAATCACCCACGCAGGACACTCATGACCCCGGCAGGACACTCAATGACCCACGCAGGACACTCAATGATCCACACAGGACACTCAACGCTCCACACAGGACACTCAATGACCCACGCAGGACACTCAATGACCCACACAGGACACTCAGGACCCACCCAGGACTCTCATGACACACGCAGGACCCTCAATGACCCACGCAGGAGACTCAATGACCCACGCAGGACACTCAGGACCCACGCAGGACACTCAATGACCCACGCAGGACGCTCAGGAGCCATGCAGCACACTCAATGACCCACACAAGACACTCAATGACCCTTGCACGACACTCAGGACCCACGCAGGACACTCAATGACCCACACAGGACACTCAGGACCTACGCAGGACACTCAATCACCCACACAGGACACACAGGACCCACGCAGGACACTCAATGACCGACACAGGTGAGTCAATGCCCCACACAGGTCAATCAATGACCCACGCAGGTCACTCAATGAACCACGCAGGACACTCATGACCCACGCAGGACATTCAATGACCCACACAGGACACTCAATGACCCACGCAGGACACTCAATGACCCACGCAGGACACTCAATAACCCACACAGGACACTCAGGACCCACGCAATGACACACCCAGGACAATCAGGACCCACGCAGGACACTCAATGACCCACGCAGGACACTCAATACCCACGCAGGACACTAAATGACCAACACAGGACACTCAGCACCCATGCAGGACACTCAATGACCCACGCAGGACACTCATGTCCCACGCAGGACACTCAATGACCCACGCAGGATACTCAAGACCCATGCAGGGCACTCAATGACCCACACAGGACACTCAATGACCCACACAGGACACTCAATGAACCATGCAGGAAACTCAATGACCCACGCAGGACACTCAATGACCCACATAGGACACTCAATGAACCACGCAGGACACTCAATGACCCACACAGGACACTCAATGACCCACGCAGGACACTCATGACCCATGTAGGACACTCAATGACCCACACAGGACACTCAATGACCCACACAGGACACTCAATGACCCACGCAGGACATTCATGTCCCACGCAGGACACACCATGACAGACGCAGGACACTAAAGACCCACGCAGGACACTCAATGACAAACACAGGACACTCAATGACCCACACAGGACACTCAATGAACCATGCAGGACTCTCAATGACCCACACAGGACACTCAACGACCCACGCAGGACACTCAGGACCCACGCAGGACACTCAATGACAAACACAGGACACTCAATGATCCACACAGGACACTCAATGACCCACGCAGGACTCTCAATGACCCACACAGGACACTCAATGACCCACATAGGACACTCAATGAACCACGCAGGACACTCAATGACGCACGTAGGACACTCAATGACACACGCAGACACTCATGACCAATGTAGGACACTCAATGCCCCACACAGGACACTCAATGACCACACAGGACACTCAACGACCCATGCAGGACACTCATGACCCACGCAGAACACTCAATGACCCATGCAGGACACTCATGACACACGCAGGACACTCAATGACCCACCCAGGACACTCAGGGCCCACGCAGGACACTCATGACCCACGCAGGACACTCAATCACCCATGCAGGACACTCATGACCCACGCAGGACACTCGATGACCCACACAGGGCACACAATGACCCACGCAGGACACTCAATGACCACACAGGACACTCAATGACCCACGCAGGACACTCCATGACCCACACAGGACACTCATGACCCACACTGGACACTCAATGACCCACGCAGGACACTCAATGACCCACAGAGGACACTCATGACCCACGTAGGACACTCAATGACCCACAACGGACACTCAGGACACACGCAGGACACTCATGATCCACGCAGGACACTCAATGATCCACACAGGACACACAATGACCCACAAAGGACATTCAATGACCCACACAGGACACTCAGGACACACGCAGGAAACACAATGACCCACGCAGGAGACTCAGGACCCACACAGGACACTCAATGACCCACACAGGACACTCAATGACCCACGCAGGACACTCAGGACCCACGCAGGACACTCAAAGACCCAAACAGGACACTCAATGTCCCACGCAGGTTACTCAGGACCCACGCAGGACAGTCAATGACCCACACAGGACACACAGGACCCACGCAGGACACTCAATAATCCACACAGGACACTCAGGACCCAGGCAGGACACTCAATGACCCACACAGCACACTCAGGACCCACGCAGAACACACAATGACCCACGCAGGACACTCAGGACCCACGCAGGACACTCAATGACCCACACAGGACACTCAATGACCCACACAGGACACTCAGGACCCACGCAAGACACTCAATGACCCACGCAGCACACTCAATGACCCACACAGGACACTCAGGACCCATGCAGGACACTCAATGACCCACGCGCGACACTCAATACCCACGCAGGACATTCAATGACCCACACAGGACACTCAGGACCCACGCAGGAGACTGAATGACCCACGCAGGACACTCAGGTCCCACGCAGGACACTCAATGAACCACGCAGGACACTCAAGCCGCACGCAGGACACTCAATGACCCACGCAGGACACTCAGGACCCACGCAGGACACTCAATGACCCACGTAGGACACTCATGACCCACGCAGGACACTCAGGACCCACGCAGGACACTCAATGACAAACACAGGACACTCAATGACCCACACAGGACACTCAATGAACCATGCAGGACTCTCAATGACCCACGCAGGACCCTCAATGACCCACGCAAGACACTCATGACCCACGCAGAACACTCAATGACCCATGCAGGACACACTTGACACACGCAGGACACTCAATGACCCATGCAGGACACTCAGGACCCACGCAGGATACTCAATGACCTACACAGGACACTCAGGACCCATGCAGGACACTCAATGACCCACGCACGACACTCAATACCCACGCAGGACATTCAATGACCCACACAGGACACTCAGGACCCACGCAGGAGACTGAATGACCCACGCAGGACACTCAGGTCCCACGCAGGACACTCAATGAACCACGCACGACACTCATGACCCACGCAGGACACTCAATGACCCACGCAGGACACTCAGGACCCACGCAGGACACTCAATGACCCACGTAGGACACTCATGACCCACGCAGGACACTCAGGACCCACGCAGGACACTCAATGACAAACACAGGACACTCAATGACCCACGCAGGACACTCAATGAACCATGCAGGACTCTCAATGACCCACACAGGACACTCAATGACCCACATAGGACACTCAATGAACCATGCAAGACACTCAATGGCCCACGCAGGACACTCAATGACCCACGCAGGACACTCATGACCCATGTAGGACACTCAATGCCCCACACAGGACACTCAATGACCCACACAGGACCCTCAATGACCCACGCAAGACACTCATGACCCACGCAGAACACTCAATGACCCATGCAGGACACTCATGACACACGCAGGACACTCAATGACCCACCCAGGACACTCAGGGCCCACGCAGGACACTCATGACCCACGCAGGACACTCAATCACCCATGCAGGACACTCATGACCCACGCAGGACACTCAATGCCACACGCAGGACACTCAATGACTCACGCAGGACACTCATGACCCACATAGGACACTCAATGACCCACACAGGACACTCATGACCCACGCAGGACACTCAATGACTCAAACAGGACACTCATGACCCACGCAGGACACTCAATGATCCACACAGGACACTCAATGCTCCACACAGGACAATCAATGACCCACGCAGGACACTCAATGACCCACACAGGACACTCAGGACCCACGCAGGACTCTCATGACCCACGCAGGACCCTCAATGACCCACGCAGGACACTCAATGACCCATGCAGGACACTCAATGACCCAAGCAGGACACTCAGGACCCATGCAGCACACTCAATGACCCACACAGTACACTCAATGACCCTTGCAGGAGACTCTGGACCCACGCAGGACACTCAATGACCCACACAGGACACTCAAGACCCACGCAGGACACTCAATCACCCACGCAGGACACACAGGACACACACAGGACACTCAATGACCCACGCAGGACAGGCAGGACCCACGCAGGATACTCAATGACCTATACAGGACACTCAGGACCCACGCAGGACACTCAATGACCCACGCAGGACACTCAAGAACCCACGCAGGACACTCAATTACCCACGCAGGACACTCAATGAACCACACGGGACACTCAGGACCAACGCAGGACACTCAATGACCCACGCAGGACACTCATGACCCACGCAGGAGCCTCAATAACCCACACATGACACTCAGGACCCACGCAGGACACACAATGACCCACGCAGGACACTCAATAACCCACACAGGACACTCAGGACCCACGCAGGACACACAATGACACACACAGGACACTCTGGAGCCACGCAGGACTCTCAATGACCCACGCAGGACACTCATGACCTTCACAGGACTCTCAATGACCCACACAGGACTCTCAATGACCCACACAGGACACTCAGGACCCACGCAGGACACTCAAAGACCCAAACAGGACACTCAATGTCCCACGCAGGTTACTCAGGACCCACGCAGGACAGTCAATGACCCACACAGGACACACAGGACCCACGCAGGACACTCAATAATCCACACAGGACACTCAGGACCCAGGCAGGACACTCAATGACCCACACAGCACACTCAGGACCCACGCAGAACACACAATGACCCACGCAGGACACTCAGGACCCACGCAGGACACTCAATGACCCACACAGGACACTCAATGACCCACACAGGACACTCAGGACCCACGCAAGACACTCAATGACCCACGCAGCACACTCAATGACCCACACAGGACACTCAGGACCCATGCAGGACACTCAATGACCCACGCGCGACACTCAATACCCACGCAGGACATTCAATGACCCACACAGGACACTCAGGACCCACGCAGGAGACTGAATGACCCACGCAGGACACTCAGGTCCCACGCAGGACACTCAATGAACCACGCAGGACACTCAAGCCGCACGCAGGACACTCAATGACCCACGCAGGACACTCAGGGCCCACGCAGGACACTCAATGACCCACGTAGGACACTCATGACCCACGCAGGACACTCAGGACCCACGCAGGACACTCAATGACAAACACAGGACACTCAATGACCCACACAGGACACTCAATGAACCATGCAGGACTCTCAATGACCCACACAGGACCCTCAATGACCCACGCAAGACACTCATGACCCACGCAGAACACTCAATGACCCATGCAGGACACACTTGACACACGCAGGACACTCAATGACCCATGCAGGACACTCAGGACCCACGCAGGATACTCAATGACCTACACAGGACACTCAGGACCCATGCAGGACACTCAATGACCCACGCACGACACTCAATACCCACGCAGGACATTCAATGACCCACACAGGACACTCAGGACCCACGCAGGAGACTGAATGACCCACGCAGGACACTCAGGTCCCACGCAGGACACTCAATGAACCACGCACGACACTCATGACCCACGCAGGACACTCAATGACCCACGCAGGACACTCAGGACCCACGCAGGACACTCAATGACCCACGTAGGACACTCATGACCCACGCAGGACACTCAGGACCCACGCAGGACACTCAATGACAAACACAGGACACTCAATGACCCACGCAGGACACTCAATGAACCATGCAGGACTCTCAATGACCCACACAGGACACTCAATGACCCACATAGGACACTCAATGAACCATGCAAGACACTCAATTGCCCACGCAGGACACTCAATGACCCACGCAGGACACTCATGACCCATGTAGGACACTCAATGCCCCACACAGGACACTCAATGACCCACACAGGACCCTCAATGACCCACGCAAGACACTCATGACCCACGCAGAACACTCAATGACCCATGCAGGACACTCATGACACACGCAGGACACTCAATGACCCACCCAGGACACTCAGGGCCCACGCAGGACACTCATGACCCACGCAGGACACTCAATCACCCATGCAGGACACTCATGACCCACGCAGGACACTCAATGCCACACGCAGGACACTCAATGACTCACGCAGGACACTCATGACCCACATAGGACACTCAATGACCCACACAGGACACTCATGACCCACGCAGGACACTCAATGACTCAAACAGGACACTCATGACCCACGCAGGACACTCAATGATCCACACAGGACACTCAATGCTCCACACAGGACAATCAATGACCCACGCAGGACACTCAATGACCCACACAGGACACTCAGGACCCACGCAGGACTCTCATGACCCACGCAGGACCCTCAATGACCCACGCAGGACACTCAATGACCCACGCAGGACACTCAATGACCCAAGCAGGACACTCAGGACCCATGCAGCACACTCAATGACCCACACAGTACACTCAATGACCCTTGCAGGAGACTCTGGACCCACGCAGGACACTCAATGACCCACACAGGACACTCAAGACCCACGCAGGACACTCAATCACCCACGCAGGACACACAGGACACACACAGGACACTCAATGACCCACGCAGGACAGGCAGGACCCACGCAGGATACTCAATGACCTATACAGGACACTCAGGACCCACGCAGGACACTCAATGACCCACGCAGGACACTCAAGAACCCACGCAGGACACTCAATTACCCACGCAGGACACTCAATGAACCACACGGGACACTCAGGACCAACGCAGGACACTCAATGACCCACGCAGGACACTCATGACCCACGCAGGAGCCTCAATAACCCACACATGACACTCAGGACCCACGCAGGACACACAATGACCCACGCAGGACACTCAATAACCCACACAGGACACTCAGGACCCACGCAGGACACACAATGACACACACAGGACACTCTGGAGCCACGCAGGACTCTCAATGACCCACGCAGGACACTCATGACCTTCACAGGACTCTCAATGACCCACACAGGACTCTCAATGACCCACACAGGACACTCAGGACCCACGCAGGACACTCAAAGACCCAAACAGGACACTCAATGTCCCACGCAGGTTACTCAGGACCCACGCAGGACAGTCAATGACCCACACAGGACACACAGGACCCACGCAGGACACTCAATAATCCACACAGGACACTCAGGACCCAGGCAGGACACTCAATGACCCACACAGCACACTCAGGACCCACGCAGAACACACAATGACCCACGCAGGACACTCAGGACCCACGCAGGACACTCAATGACCCACACAGGACACTCAATGACCCACACAGGACACTCAGGACCCACGCAAGACACTCAATGACCCACGCAGCACACTCAATGACCCACACAGGACACTCAGGACCCATGCAGGACACTCAATGACCCACGCGCGACACTCAATACCCACGCAGGACATTCAATGACCCACACAGGACACTCAGGACCCACGCAGGAGACTGAATGACCCACGCAGGACACTCAGGTCCCACGCAGGACACTCAATGAACCACGCAGGACACTCAAGCCGCACGCAGGACACTCAATGACCCACGCAGGACACTCAGGGCCCACGCAGGACACTCAATGACCCACGTAGGACACTCATGACCCACGCAGGACACTCAGGACCCACGCAGGACACTCAATGACAAACACAGGACACTCAATGACCCACACAGGACACTCAATGAACCATGCAGGACTCTCAATGACCCACACAGGACCCTCAATGACCCACGCAAGACACTCATGACCCACGCAGAACACTCAATGACCCATGCAGGACACACTTGACACACGCAGGACACTCAATGACCCATGCAGGACACTCAGGACCCACGCAGGATACTCAATGACCTACACAGGACACTCAGGACCCATGCAGGACACTCAATGACCCACGCACGACACTCAATACCCACGCAGGACATTCAATGACCCACACAGGACACTCAGGACCCACGCAGGAGACTGAATGACCCACGCAGGACACTCAGGTCCCACGCAGGACACTCAATGAACCACGCACGACACTCATGACCCACGCAGGACACTCAATGACCCACGCAGGACACTCAGGACCCACGCAGGACACTCAATGACCCACGTAGGACACTCATGACCCACGCAGGACACTCAGGACCCACGCAGGACACTCAATGACAAACACAGGACACTCAATGACCCACGCAGGACACTCAATGAACCATGCAGGACTCTCAATGACCCACACAGGACACTCAATGACCCACATAGGACACTCAATGAACCATGCAAGACACTCAATTGCCCACGCAGGACACTCAATGACCCACGCAGGACACTCATGACCCATGTAGGACACTCAATGCCCCACACAGGACACTCAATGACCCACACAGGACCCTCAATGACCCACGCAAGACACTCATGACCCACGCAGAACACTCAATGACCCATGCAGGACACTCATGACACACGCAGGACACTCAATGACCCACCCAGGACACTCAGGGCCCACGCAGGACACTCATGACCCACGCAGGACACTCAATCACCCATGCAGGACACTCATGACCCACGCAGGACACTCAATGCCACACGCAGGACACTCAATGACTCACGCAGGACACTCATGACCCACATAGGACACTCAATGACCCACACAGGACACTCATGACCCACGCAGGACACTCAATGACTCAAACAGGACACTCATGACCCACGCAGGACACTCAATGATCCACACAGGACACTCAATGCTCCACACAGGACAATCAATGACCCACGCAGGACACTCAATGACCCACACAGGACACTCAGGACCCACGCAGGACTCTCATGACCCACGCAGGACCCTCAATGACCCACGCAGGACACTCAATGACCCACGCAGGACACTCAATGACCCAAGCAGGACACTCAGGACCCATGCAGCACACTCAATGACCCACACAGTACACTCAATGACCCTTGCAGGAGACTCTGGACCCACGCAGGACACTCAATGACCCACACAGGACACTCAAGACCCACGCAGGACACTCAATCACCCACGCAGGACACACAGGACACACACAGGACACTCAATGACCCACGCAGGACAGGCAGGACCCACGCAGGATACTCAATGACCTATACAGGACACTCAGGACCCACGCAGGACACTCAATGACCCACGCAGGACACTCAAGAACCCACGCAGGACACTCAATTACCCACGCAGGACACTCAATGAACCACACGGGACACTCAGGACCAACGCAGGACACTCAATGACCCACGCAGGACACTCATGACCCACGCAGGAGCCTCAATAACCCACACATGACACTCAGGACCCACGCAGGACACACAATGACCCACGCAGGACACTCAATAACCCACACAGGACACTCAGGACCCACGCAGGACACACAATGACACACACAGGACACTCTGGAGCCACGCAGGACTCTCAATGACCCACGCAGGACACTCATGACCTTCACAGGACTCTCAATGACCCACACAGGACACTCAGGACCCACGCAGGACACTCAATGACCCACGCAGGACACTCATGACCCACGCAGGACACTCAATCACCCAAACAGGACACTTTGCAGCCACACAGGACTCTCAATGACCCACACAGGTCTCTCAATGACCCACACAGGGCACTCATGACCCACGCAGGACACTCAATGCCACACGCAGGACACTCAATGACTCACGCAGGACACTCATGACCCACATAGGATACTCAATGACCTACACAGGACACTCAGGACCCATGCAGGACACTCAATGACCCACGCACGACACTCAATACCCACGCAGGACATTCAATGACCCACACAGGACACTCAGGACCCACGCAGGAGACTGAATGACCCACGCAGGACACTCAGGTCCCACGCAGGACACTCAATGAACCACGCACGACACTCATGACCCACGCAGGACACTCAATGACCCACGCAGGACACTCAGGACCCACGCAGGACACTCAATGACCCACGTAGGACACTCATGACCCACGCAGGACACTCAGGACCCACGCAGGACACTCAATGACAAACACAGGACACTCAATGACCCACGCAGGACACTCAATGAACCATGCAGGACTCTCAATGACCCACACAGGACACTCAATGACCCACATAGGACACTCAATGAACCATGCAAGACACTCAATGGCCCACGCAGGACACTCAATGACCCACGCAGGACACTCATGACCCATGTAGGACACTCAATGCCCCACACAGGACACTCAATGACCCACACAGGACCCTCAATGACCCACGCAAGACACTCATGACCCACGCAGAACACTCAATGACCCATGCAGGACACTCATGACACACGCAGGACACTCAATGACCCACCCAGGACACTCAGGGCCCACGCAGGACACTCATGACCCACGCAGGACACTCAATCACCCATGCAGGACACTCATGACCCACGCAGGACACTCAATGCCACACGCAGGACACTCAATGACTCACGCAGGACACTCATGACCCACATAGGACACTCAATGACCCACACAGGACACTCATGACCCACGCAGGACACTCAATGACTCAAACAGGACACTCATGACCCACGCAGGACACTCAATGATCCACACAGGACACTCAATGCTCCACACAGGACAATCAATGACCCACGCAGGACACTCAATGACCCACACAGGACACTCAGGACCCACGCAGGACTCTCATGACCCACGCAGGACCCTCAATGACCCACGCAGGACACTCAATGACCCATGCAGGACACTCAATGACCCAAGCAGGACACTCAGGACCCATGCAGCACACTCAATGACCCACACAGTACACTCAATGACCCTTGCAGGAGACTCTGGACCCACGCAGGACACTCAATGACCCACACAGGACACTCAAGACCCACGCAGGACACTCAATCACCCACGCAGGACACACAGGACACACACAGGACACTCAATGACCCACGCAGGACAGGCAGGACCCACGCAGGATACTCAATGACCTATACAGGACACTCAGGACCCACGCAGGACACTCAATGACCCACGCAGGACACTCAAGAACCCACGCAGGACACTCAATTACCCACGCAGGACACTCAATGAACCACACGGGACACTCAGGACCAACGCAGGACACTCAATGACCCACGCAGGACACTCATGACCCACGCAGGAGCCTCAATAACCCACACATGACACTCAGGACCCACGCAGGACACACAATGACCCACGCAGGACACTCAATAACCCACACAGGACACTCAGGACCCACGCAGGACACACAATGACACACACAGGACACTCTGGAGCCACGCAGGACTCTCAATGACCCACGCAGGACACTCATGACCTTCACAGGACTCTCAATGACCCACACAGGACTCTCAATGACCCACACAGGACACTCAGGACCCACGCAGGACACTCAAAGACCCAAACAGGACACTCAATGTCCCACGCAGGTTACTCAGGACCCACGCAGGACAGTCAATGACCCACACAGGACACACAGGACCCACGCAGGACACTCAATAATCCACACAGGACACTCAGGACCCAGGCAGGACACTCAATGACCCACACAGCACACTCAGGACCCACGCAGAACACACAATGACCCACGCAGGACACTCAGGACCCACGCAGGACACTCAATGACCCACACAGGACACTCAATGACCCACACAGGACACTCAGGACCCACGCAAGACACTCAATGACCCACGCAGCACACTCAATGACCCACACAGGACACTCAGGACCCATGCAGGACACTCAATGACCCACGCGCGACACTCAATACCCACGCAGGACATTCAATGACCCACACAGGACACTCAGGACCCACGCAGGAGACTGAATGACCCACGCAGGACACTCAGGTCCCACGCAGGACACTCAATGAACCACGCAGGACACTCAAGCCGCACGCAGGACACTCAATGACCCACGCAGGACACTCAGGGCCCACGCAGGACACTCAATGACCCACGTAGGACACTCATGACCCACGCAGGACACTCAGGACCCACGCAGGACACTCAATGACAAACACAGGACACTCAATGACCCACACAGGACACTCAATGAACCATGCAGGACTCTCAATGACCCACACAGGACCCTCAATGACCCACGCAAGACACTCATGACCCACGCAGAACACTCAATGACCCATGCAGGACACACTTGACACACGCAGGACACTCAATGACCCATGCAGGACACTCAGGACCCACGCAGGATACTCAATGACCTACACAGGACACTCAGGACCCATGCAGGACACTCAATGACCCACGCACGACACTCAATACCCACGCAGGACATTCAATGACCCACACAGGACACTCAGGACCCACGCAGGAGACTGAATGACCCACGCAGGACACTCAGGTCCCACGCAGGACACTCAATGAACCACGCACGACACTCATGACCCACGCAGGACACTCAATGACCCACGCAGGACACTCAGGACCCACGCAGGACACTCAATGACCCACGTAGGACACTCATGACCCACGCAGGACACTCAGGACCCACGCAGGACACTCAATGACAAACACAGGACACTCAATGACCCACGCAGGACACTCAATGAACCATGCAGGACTCTCAATGACCCACACAGGACACTCAATGACCCACATAGGACACTCAATGAACCATGCAAGACACTCAATTGCCCACGCAGGACACTCAATGACCCACGCAGGACACTCATGACCCATGTAGGACACTCAATGCCCCACACAGGACACTCAATGACCCACACAGGACCCTCAATGACCCACGCAAGACACTCATGACCCACGCAGAACACTCAATGACCCATGCAGGACACTCATGACACACGCAGGACACTCAATGACCCACCCAGGACACTCAGGGCCCACGCAGGACACTCATGACCCACGCAGGACACTCAATCACCCATGCAGGACACTCATGACCCACGCAGGACACTCAATGCCACACGCAGGACACTCAATGACTCACGCAGGACACTCATGACCCACATAGGACACTCAATGACCCACACAGGACACTCATGACCCACGCAGGACACTCAATGACTCAAACAGGACACTCATGACCCACGCAGGACACTCAATGATCCACACAGGACACTCAATGCTCCACACAGGACAATCAATGACCCACGCAGGACACTCAATGACCCACACAGGACACTCAGGACCCACGCAGGACTCTCATGACCCACGCAGGACCCTCAATGACCCACGCAGGACACTCAATGACCCACGCAGGACACTCAATGACCCAAGCAGGACACTCAGGACCCATGCAGCACACTCAATGACCCACACAGTACACTCAATGACCCTTGCAGGAGACTCTGGACCCACGCAGGACACTCAATGACCCACACAGGACACTCAAGACCCACGCAGGACACTCAATCACCCACGCAGGACACACAGGACACACACAGGACACTCAATGACCCACGCAGGACAGGCAGGACCCACGCAGGATACTCAATGACCTATACAGGACACTCAGGACCCACGCAGGACACTCAATGACCCACGCAGGACACTCAAGAACCCACGCAGGACACTCAATTACCCACGCAGGACACTCAATGAACCACACGGGACACTCAGGACCAACGCAGGACACTCAATGACCCACGCAGGACACTCATGACCCACGCAGGAGCCTCAATAACCCACACATGACACTCAGGACCCACGCAGGACACACAATGACCCACGCAGGACACTCAATAACCCACACAGGACACTCAGGACCCACGCAGGACACACAATGACACACACAGGACACTCTGGAGCCACGCAGGACTCTCAATGACCCACGCAGGACACTCATGACCTTCACAGGACTCTCAATGACCCACACAGGACACTCAGGACCCACGCAGGACACTCAATGACCCACGCAGGACACTCATGACCCACGCAGGACACTCAATCACCCAAACAGGACACTTTGCAGCCACACAGGACTCTCAATGACCCACACAGGTCTCTCAATGACCCACACAGGGCACTCATGACCCACGCAGGACACTCAATGCCACACGCAGGACACTCAATGACTCACGCAGGACACTCATGACCCACATAGGACACTCAATGACCACACAGGACACTCATGACCCACGCAGGACACTCAATGACTCAAACAGGACACTCATGACCCACATAGGACACTCAATGATCCACACAGGACACTCAATGCTCCACACAGGACAATCAATGACCCACGCAGGACACTCAATGACCCATACAGGACACTCAGGACCCACGCAGGACTCTCATGACCCACGCAGGACCCTCAATGACCCACGCAGGACACTCAATGAACCACGCAGGACACTCAGGACCCACGCAGGACACTCAATGACCCAAGCAGGACACTCAGGACCCATGCAGCACACTCAATGACCCACACAGTACACTCAATGACCCTTGCAGGAGACTCTGGACCCACGCAGGACACTCAATGACCCACACAGGACACTCAGGACCCACGCAGGACACTCAATCACCCACGCAGGACACACAGGACACACACAGGACACTCAATGACCCACGCAGGACACGCAGGACCCACGCAGGATACTCAATGACCTATACAGGACACTCAGGACCCACGCAGGACACTCAATGACCCACACAGGACACTCAAGAACCCACGCAGGACACTCAAGTACCCACGCAGGACACTCAATGAACCACACAGGACACTCAGGACCAACGCAGGACACTCAATGACCCACGCAGGACACTCATGACCCACGCAGGAGACTCAATAACCCACACATGACACTCAGGACCCACGCAGGACACACAATGACCCACGCAGGACACTCAATAACCCACACAGGACACTCAGGACCCACGCAGGACACACAATGACACACACAGGACACTCTGGAGCCACGCAGGACTCTCAATGACCCACGCAGGACACTCATGACCTTCACAGGACTCTCAATGACCCACACAGGACTCTCAATGACCCACACAGGACACTCAGGACCCACGCAGGACACTCAATGACCCACGCAGGACACTCATGACCCACGCAGGACACTCAATCACCCAAACAGGACACTTTGCAGCCACACAGGACTCTCAATGACCCACACAGGTCTCTCAATGACCCACACAGGACACTCAGGACCCACGCAGGACACTCAATGACTCAAACAGGACACACAATGACCCACGCAGGACAGCCATGACCCACGCAGGACACTCAACGACACACGCACGACCCTCATGACCCACGCAGGACACTCAATGACCCACGCAGGACACTCAGGACCCACGCAGGACACTCAATGACCCACGTAGGACACTCATGACCCACGCAGGACACTCAGGACCCACGCAGGACACTCAATGACAAACACAGGACACTCAATGAACCACACAGGACACTCAATGACCCACGCAGGACTCTCAATGACCCACACAGGACACTCAATGACCCACATAGGACACTCAATGAACCACGCAGGACACTCAATGACCCACGCAGGACACTCAATGACCCACGCAGGACACTCACGACCCATGTAGGACACTCAATGCCCCACACAGGACACTCAATGACCCACACAGGACACTCAACGACCCACGCAGGACACTCATGACACATGCAGGACACTCAATGACCCACGCAAGACACTCATGACCCACGCAGAACACTCAATGACCCATGCACGACACTCATGACACACGCAGGACACTCAATGACCCACCCAGGACACTCAGAGCCGACGCAGGACACTCATGACCCACGCAGGACACTCAATCACCCATGCAGGACACTCATGACCCACGCAGGACACTCAGGACCCACGCAGGACACTTAATGACCCATGTAGGACACTCATGACCCACGCAGGACACTCAATGACCCACACAGGACACACAATGACCCACGCAGGACACTCAATGACCCACGCAGGACACTCCATGACCCCCACAGGACACTCATGACCCACACTGGACACTCAATGACCCACGCAGGACACTCAATGACCCACAGAGGACACTCATGACCCACGTAGGACACTCAATGACCCACAACGGACACTCAGGACACACGCAGGACACTCATGATCCACGCAGGACACTCAATGATCCACACAGGACACTCAATGACCCACAAAGGACACTCAATGACCCACGCAGGACACTCAATGACCCACACAGGACACTCAATGACCCACACAGGACACTCAGGACACACGCAGGAAACTCAATGACCCACGCAGGAGACTCAGGACCCACGCAGGACACTCAATGACCCACACAGGACACTCAATGACCCACGCAGGACACTCAGGACCCACGCAGGACACTCAGAGAACCAAACAGGACACTCAATGTCCCACGCATTTCACTCAGGACCCACGCAGGACACTCAATGACCCACACAGCACACTCAGGACCCACGCAGGACACACAATGACCCACACAGCACACTCAGGACCCACGCAGGACACACAATGACCCACGCAGGACACTCAGGACCCACGCAGGACACTCAATGCCCCACACAGGACACTCAATGACCCACACAGGTCACTCAGGACCCACGCAAGACACTCAATGACCCACGCAGGACACTCAATGACCCACACAGGACACTCAGGACCCACGCAGGACGCTCAATGACCCACGCACGACACTCAATACCCACGCAGGACATTCAATGACCCACACAGGACACTCAGGACCCACGCAGGAGACTGAATGACCCACGCAGGACACTCAGGTCCCAAGCAGGACACTCAATGAACCACGCAGGACACTCAAGCCGCACGCAGGACACTCAATGACCCACACAGGACATTCAATGACCCACACGGGACACTCAATGAACCATGCAGGACACTCAATGACCCACGCAGGACACTCAATGACCCACATAGGACACTCAATGAACCACGCAGGACACACATGGCCCTCTCAGGACACTCAATGACCCACGCAGGACACTCAATCACCCAAACAGGACACTTTGCAGCCACACAGGACTCTCAATGACCCACACAGGACTCTCAATGACCCACACAGGACACTCAGGACCCACGCAGGACACTCAATGACCCACATAGGACACTCAATGACGCCACGCAGGACACTCAATGACACACACAGGACACTCAATGACACACGCAGGACACTCAATGACTAACACAGGACACTCATGACCCACACAGGACACTCAATGACACACGCAGGACACTCAATGACCCACGCAGGACACTCATGACCAACGCAGGACACACAATGACCCACGCAGGACAGTCATGACCCACGCAGGACACTCAACGACACACGCACGACACTCATGACCCACGCAGGACACTCAATGACCCACGCAGGACACTCAGGACCCACGCAGGACACTCAATGACCCACGTAGGACACTCATGACCCACGCAGGACACTCAGGACCCACGCAGGACACTCAATGACAAACACAGGACACTCAATAACCCACACAGGACACTCAATGAACCATGCAGGACTCTCAATGACCCACACAGGACACTCAATGACCCACATAGGACACTCAATGAACCACGCAGGACACTCAATGACCCACGCAGGACACTCAATGACCCACGCAGGACACTCATGACCCATGTAGGACACTCAATGCCCCACACAGGACACTCAATGACCCACACAGGACACTCAACGACCCACGCAGGACACTCATGACCCATGCAGGACACTCAATGACCCACGCAAGACACTCATGACCCACGCAGAACACTCAATGACCATGCAGGACACTCAGGGCCCAAGCAGGACACTCAATGACCCACCCAGGACACTCAGGGCCCACGCAGGACACTCATGACCCACGCAGGACACTCAATCACCCATGCAGGACACTCATGACCCACGCAGGACACTCAATGCCACACGCAGGACACTCAATGACTCACGCAGGACACTCATGACCCACATAGGACACTCAATGACCCACACAGGACACTCATGACCCACGCAGGACACTCAATGACTCAAACAGGACACTCATGACCCACGCAGGACACTCAATGACCCACCCAGGACACTCAGGGCCCACGCAGGACACTCATGACCCACGCAGGACACTCAATCACCCATGCAGGACACTCATGACCCACGCAGGACACTCAATGCCACACGCAGGACACTCAATGACTCACGCAGGACACTCATGACCCACACAGGACACTCATGACCCACGCAGGACACTCAATGACTCAAACTGGACACTCATGACCCACGCAGGACACTCAATGATCCACACAGGACACTCAATGCTCCACACAGGACAATCAATGACCCACGCAGGACACTCAATGACCCACACAGGACACTCAGGACCCACGCAGGACTCTCATGACCCACGCAGGACCCTCAATGACCCACGCAGGACACTCAATGACCCACGCAGGACATTCAGGACCCACGCAGGACACTCAATGACCCACGCAGTACACTCAATGACCCTTGCAGGAGACTCTGGACCCACGCAGGACACTCAATGACCCACGCAGGACACTCAGGACCCACGCAGGACACTCAATGACCCACACAGTACACTCAATGACCCTTGCAGGAGACTCTGGACCCACGCAGGACACTCAATGACCCACACAGGACACTCAGGACCCACGCAGGACACTCAATCACCCACGCAGGACACACAGGACCCACACAGGACACTCAATGACCCACGCAGGACACGCAGGACCCACGCAGGATACTCAATGACCAAAACAGGACACTCAGGACCCACGCAGGACACTCAATAACCCACGCAGGACACTCAAGAACCCACGCAGGACACTCAAATACCCACGCAGGACACTCAATGATCCACACGGGACACTCAGGACCAACGCAGGACACTCAATGACCCACGCAGGACACTCATGACCCACCCAGGAGCCTTAATAAACCACACATGACACTCAGAACCCACGCAGGACACACAATGACCCACGCAGGACACTCAATAACCCACACAGGACACTCTGGACCCACGCAGGACACTCAATGACCCACACAGGACACTCTGGAGCCACGCAGGACTCTCAATGACCCACGCAGGACACTCATGACCTTCACAGGACTCTCAATGACCCACACAGGACTCTCAATGACCCACACAGGACACTCAGGACCCACGCAGGACACTCAATGACCCACGCAGGACACTCATGACCAACGCAGGACACTCAATCACCCAAACAGGACACTTTGCAGCCACACAGGACTCTCAATGACCCACACAGGTCTCTCAATGACCCACACAGGACACTCAGGACCCATGCAGGACACTCAATGACCCACGCAGGACACTCAATGACACACACAGGACACTCAATGACACACGCAGGACACTCAATGACTCACACAGGACACTCATGACCCACACAGGACACTCAATGACACACGCAGGACACTCAATGAGCCACGCAGGACACTCTTGACCAACGCAGGACACACAATGATCCACGCAGGACAGTCATGACCCACGCAGGACACTCAACGACACACGCACGACACTCATGACCCACGCAGGACACTCAATAACCCACGCAGGACACTCAGGACCCACGCATGACACTCAATGACCCACGTAGGACACTCATGACCCACGCAGGACACTCAATGACCCACACAGGACACACAATGACCCACGCAGGACACTCAATGACCACACAGGACACTCAATGACCCACGCAGGACACTCAGGACCCACGCAAGACACTCAATGACCCACGCAGGACACTCAATGACCCACACAGGACACTCAGGACCCACGCAAGACGCTCAATGACCCACGCACGACACTCAATACCGACGCAGGACATTCAATGACCCACACAGGACACTCAGGAACCACGCAAGAGACTGAATGACCCACGCAGGACACTCATGACACACGCAGGACACTCAATGACACACGCAGGACACTCATGAAACATGCAAGACACTCAATGACCCACGCAGGTCACTCAATGACCCACGCAGGACACTCATGAACCACGCAGCACATTCAATGACCCACACAGGACACTCAATGACCCTCGCAGGACACGCAATGACCCACGCAGGACACTCAATGACCCACACGGGACACACAGGACCAACGCAGGACACTCAATGACCCACGCAGGACACTCATGACCCACGCAGGAGCCTCAATAACCCACACATGACACTCGGGACCCATGCAGGACACTGAATGACCCACGCAGGACACTCAAGACCCACGCAGGACACTCAATGACACACACAGGACACTCTGGAGCCACGCAGGACTCTCAATGACCCACGCAGGACACTCATGACCCACACAGGACTCTCAATGACCCACACAGGACACTCAGGACCCACGCAGGACACTCAATGACCCACGCAGGACACTCATGACCCACGCAGGACACTCAATCACCCAAACAGGACACTTTGCAGCCACACAGGACTCTCAATGACCCACACAGGACTCTCAATGACCCACACAGGACACTCAGGACCCACGCAGGACACTCAATGACCCACATAGGACACTCAATGACCCACGCAGGACACTCAATGACACACACAGGACACTCAATGACACACGCAGGACACTCAATGACGAACACAGGACACTCATGACCCACACAGGACACTCAATGACACACGCAGGACACTCAATGACCCACGCAGGACACTCATGACCAACGCAGGACACACAATGACCCACGCAGGACAGTCATGACCCACGCAGGACACTCAGGACCCACGCAGGACACTCAATGACCCACGTAGGACACTCATGACCCACGCAGGACACTCAGGACCCAAGCAGGACACTCAATGACAAACACAGGACACTCAATAACCCACACAGGACACTCAATGAACCATGCAGGACTCTCAATGACCCACACAGGACACTCAATGACCCACATAGGACACTCAATGAACCACACAGGACACTCAATGCCCCACACAGGACACCCAATGACCCACACAGGACACTCAACGACCCACGCAGGACACTCATGACCCATGCAGGACACTCAATGACCCACGCAAGACACTCATGACCCACGCAGAACACTCAATGACCCATGCAGGACACTCATGACACACGCAGGACACTCAATCACACACAGGACACTCAATGACCCACGCAGGACACACAATGATACACACAGGACACTCAATGACCCACGCAGGACACTCATGACTCACGCAGGACACTCATTACCCACACAGGACACTCAATGACCCACGCAGGACACTCAATGACCCACACAGGACACTCATAACCCACGCAGGACTCTCAATGAACCACGCAGGACACTCACGACCCACGCAGGACACTCAATGACCCACGGAGGACACTCATGACCCACACAGGACACTCAGGACTCACGCAGGACACTCAATGGCCCACGCAGGACTCTCATGACCCACACAGGACACTCAACGACCCACGCAGGACACTCATGACCCACGCAGAACATTCAATGACCCATGCAGGACACTCATGACACACGCAGGACACTCAATGACCCACCCAGGACACTCAGGGCCCACGCAGGACACTCATGACCCACGCAGGACACTCAATCACCCATGCAGGACACTCATGACCCACGCAGGACACTCAGGACCCACACAGGACACTCAATGACCCATGTAGGACACTCATGACCCACGCAGGACACTCGATGACCCACACAGGGCACACAATGACCCACGCAGGACACTCAATGACCACACAGGACACTCAATGACCCACGCAGGACACTCCATGACCCACACAGGACACTCATGACCCACACTGGACACTCAATGACCCACGCAGGACACTCAATGACCCACAGAGGACACCCTTGACACACGTAGGACACTCAATGACCCACAACGGACACTCAGGACACATGCAGGACACTCATGATCCACGCAGGACACTCAATGATCCACACAGGACACACAATGACCCACAAAGGACACTCAAAGACCCACGCAGGACACTCAATGACCCACACAGGACATTCAATGACCCACACAGGACACTCAGGACACACGCAGGAGACTCAGGACCCACACAGGACACTCAATGACCCACACAGGACACTCAATGACCCACGCAGGACACTCAGGACCCACACAGGACACTCAAAGACCCAAACAGGACACTCAATATCCCACGCAGGTCACTCAGGACCCACGCAGGACAGTCAATGACCCACACAGGACACTCAGGACCCACGCAGGACACTCAATAATCCACACAGGACACTCAGGACCCAGGCAGGACACTCAATGACCCACACAGCACACTCAGGACCCACGCAGAACACACAATGACCCACGCAGGACACTCAGGACCCACGCAGGACACTCAATGACCCACACAGGACACTCAATGACCCACACAGGACACTCAGGACCCACGCAAGACACTCAATGACCCACGCAGCACACTCAATGACCCACACAGGACACTCAGGACCCATGCAGGACACTCAATGACCCACGCACGACACTCAATACCCACGCAGGACATTCAATGACCCACACAGGACACTCAGGACCCACGCAGGAGACTGAATGACACACGCAGGACACTCAGGTCCCACGCAGGACACTCAATGAACCACGCAGGACACCCAAGCCGCACGCAGGACACTCAATGACCCACGCAGGACACTCAGGACCCACGCAGGACACTCAATGACCCACGTAGGACACTCATGACCCACGCAGGACACTCAGGACCCACGCAGGACACTCAATGACAAACACAGGACACTCAATGACCCACACAGGACACTCAATGAACTATGCAGGACTCTCAATGACCCACACAGGACCCTCAATGACCCACGCAAGACACTCATGACCCACGCAGAACACTCAATGACCCATGCAGGACACTCTTGACACACGCAGGACACTCAATGACCCATGCAGGACACTCAGGACACACGCAGGATACTCAATGACCTACACAGGACACTCAGGACCCATGCAGGACACTCAATGACCCACGCACGACACTCAATACCCACGCAGGACATTCAATGACCCACACAGGACACTCAGGACCCACGCAGGAGACTGAATGACCCACGCAGGACACTCAGGTCCCACGCAGGACACTCAATGAACCACGCACGACACTCATGACCCACGCAGGACACTCAATGACCCACGCAGGACACTCAGGACCCACGCAGGACACTCAATGACCCACGTAGGACACTCATGACCCACGCAGGACACTCAGGACCCACGCAGGACACTCAATGACAAACACAGGACACTCAATGACCCACACAGGACACTCAATGAACCATGCAGGACTCTCAATGACCCACACAGGACACTCAATGACCCACATAGGACACTCAATGAACCACGCAAGACACTCAATGACCCACGCAGGACACTCAATGACCCACGCAGGACACTCATGACCCATGTAGGACACTCAATGCCCCACACAGGACACTCAATGACCCACACAGGACCCTCAATGACCCACGCAAGACACTCATGACCCACGCAGAACACTCAATGAACCATGCAGGACACTCATGACACACGCAGGACACTCAATGACCCACCCAGGACACTCAGGGCCCACGCAGGACACTCATGACCCACGCAGGACACTCAATCACCCATGCAGGACACTCATGACCCACGCAGGACACTCAATGCCACACGCAGGACACTCAATGACTCACGCAGGACACTCATGACCCACATAGGACACTCAATGACCCACACAGGACACTCATGACCCACGCAGGACACTCAATGACTCAAACAGGACACTCATGACCCACGCAGGACACTCAATGATCCACACAGGACACTCAATGCTCCACACAGGACAATCAATGACCCACGCAGGACACTCAATGACCCACACAGGACACTCAGGACCCACGCAGGACTCTCATGACCCACGCAGGACCCTCAATGACCCACGCAGGACACTCAATGACCCACGCAGGACACTCAGGACCCACGCAGGACACTCAATGACCCAAGCAGGACACTCAGGACCCATGCAGCACACTCAATGACCCACACAGTACACTCAATGACCCTTGCAGGAGACTCTGGACCCACGCAGGACACTCAATGACCCACACAGGACACTCAAGACCCACGCAGGACACTCAATCACCCACGCAGGACACACAGGACACACACAGGACACTCAATGACCCACGCAGGACACGCAGGACCCACGCAGGATACTCAATGACCTATACAGGACACTCAGGACCCACGCAGGACACTCAATGACCCACGCAGGACACTCAAGAACCCACGCAGGACACTCAATTACCCACGCAGGACACTCAATGAACCACACAGGACACTCAGGACCAACGCAGGACACTCAATGACCCACGCAGGACACTCATGACCCACGCAGGACACTCAATGAACCACGCACGACACTCATGACCCACGCAGGACACTCAGGACCCACGCAGGACACTCAATGACCCACGCAGGACACTCAGGACCCACGCAGGACACTCAATGACCCACGTAGGACACTCATGACCCACGCAGGACACTCAGGACCCACGCAGGACACTCAATGACAAACACAGGACACTCAATGACCCACACAGGACACTCAATGAACCATGCAGGACTCTCAATGACCCACACAGGACACTCAATGACCCACATAGGACACTCAATGAACCACGCAAGACACTCAATGACCCACGCAGGACACTCAATGACCCACGCAGGACACTCATGACCCATGTAGGACACTCAATGCCCCACACAGGACACTCAATGACCCACACAGGACCCTCAATGACCCACGCAAGACACTCATGACCCACGCAGAACACTCAATGAACCATGCAGGACACTCATGACACACGCAGGACACTCAATGACCCACCCAGGACACTCAGGGCCCACGCAGGACACTCATGACCCACGCAGGACACTCAATCACCCATGCAGGACACTCATGACCCACGCAGGACACTCAATGCCACACGCAGGACACTCAATGACTCACGCAGGACACTCATGACCCACATAGGACACTCAATGACCCACACAGGACACTCATGACCCACGCAGGACACTCAATGACTCAAACAGGACACTCATGACCCACGCAGGACACTCAATGATCCACACAGGACACTCAATGCTCCACACAGGACAATCAATGACCCACGCAGGACACTCAATGACCCACACAGGACACTCAGGACCCACGCAGGACTCTCATGACCCACGCAGGACCCTCAATGACCCACGCAGGACACTCAATGACCCACGCAGGACACTCAGGACCCACGCAGGACACTCAATGACCCAAGCAGGACACTCAGGACCCATGCAGCACACTCAATGACCCACACAGTACACTCAATGACCCTTGCAGGAGACTCTGGACCCACGCAGGACACTCAATGACCCACACAGGACACTCAAGACCCACGCAGGACACTCAATGACCCACGCAGGACACGCAGGACCCACGCAGGATACTCAATGACCTATACAGGACACTCAGGACCCACGCAGGACACTCAATGACCCACACAGGACACTCAAGAACCCACGCAGGACACTCAATTACCCACGCAGGACACTCAATGAACCACACGGGACACTCAGGACCAACGCAGGACACTCAATGACCCACGCAGGACACTCATAACCCACGCAGGAGCCTCAATAACCCACACATGACACTCAGGACCCACGCAGGACACACAATGACCCACGCAGGACACTCAATAACCCACACAGGACACTAAGGACCCACGCAGGACACACAATGACACACACAGGACACTCTGGAGCCACGCAGGACTCTCAATGACCCACGCAGGACACTCATGACCTTCACAGGACTCTCAATGACCCACACAGGACTCTCAATGACCCACACAGGACACTCAGGACCCACGCAGGACACTCAATGACCCACGCAGGACACTCATGACCCACGCAGGACACTCAATCACCCAAACAGGACACTTTGCAGCCACACAGGACTCTCAATGACCCACACAGGCCTCTCAATGACCCACACAGGACACTCATGACCCACGCAGGACACTCAATGACCCACACAGGACACTCATGACCCACGCAGGACACTCAATGACTCAAACAGGACACTCATGACCCACGCAGGACACTCAATGATCCACACAGGACACTCAATGCTCCACACAGGACAATCAATGACCCACGCAGGACACTCAATGACCCACACAGGACACTCAGGACCCACGCAGGACTCTCATGACCCACGCAGGACCCTCAATGACCCACGCAGGACACTCAATGACCCACGCAGGACACTCAGGACCCACGCAGGACACTCAATGACCCAAGCAGGACACTCAGGACCCATGCAGCACACTCAATGACCCACACAGTACACTCAATGACCCTTGCAGGAGACTCTGGACCCACGCAGGACACTCAATGACCCACACAGGACACTCAGGACCCACGCAGGACACTCAATCACCCACGCAGGACACACAGGACACACACAGGACACTCAATGACCCACGCAGGACACGCAGGACCCACGCAGGATACTCAATGACCTATACAGGACACTCAGGACCCACGCAGGACACTCAATGACCCACACAGGACACTCAAGAACCCACGCAGGACACTCAATTACCCACGCAGGACACTCAATGAACCACACGGGACACTCAGGACCAACGCAGGACACTCAATGACCCACGCAGGACACTCATAACCCACGCAGGAGACTCAATAACCCACACATGACACTCAGGACCCACGCAGGACACACAATGACCCACGCAGGACACTCAATAACCCACACAGGACACTCAGGACCCACGCAGGACACACAATGACACACACAGGACACTCTGGAGCCACGCAGGACTCTCAATGACCCACGCAGGACACTCATGACCTTCACAGGACTCTCAATGACCCACACAGGACTCTCAATGACCCACACAGGACACTCAGGACCCACGCAGGACACACAATGACCCACGCAGGACACTCATGACCCACGCAGGACACTCAATCACCCAAACAGGACACTTTGCAGCCACACAGGACTCTCAATGACCCACACAGGTCTCTCAATGACCCACACAGGACACTCAGGACCCACGCAGGACACTCAATGACTCAAACAGGACACACATTGACCCACGCAGGACAGCCATGACCCACGCAGGACACTCAACGACACACGCACGACCCTCATGACCCACGCAGGACACTCAATGACCCACGCAGGACACTCAGGACCCACGCAGGACACTCAATGTCCCACGTAGGACACTCATGACCCACGCAGGACACTCAGGACCCACGCAGGACACTCAATGACAAACACAGGACACTCAATGATCCACACAGGACACTCAATGACCCACGCAGGACTCTCAATGACCCACACAGGACACTCAATGACCCACATAGGACACTCAATGAACCACGCAGGACACTCAATGACCCACGCAGGACACTCAATGACCCACGCAGGACACTCATGACCCATGTAGGACACTCAATGCCCCACACAGGACACTCAATGACCCACACAGGACACTCAACGACCCACGCAGGACACTCATGACACATGCAGGACACTCAATGACCCACGCAAGACACTCATGACCCACGCAGAACACTCAATGACCCATGCACGACACTCATGACACACGCAGGACACTCAATGACCCACCCAGGACACTCAGAGCCGACGCAGGACACTCATGACCCACGCAGGACACTCAATCACCCATGCAGGACACTCATGACCCACGCAGGACACTCAGGACCCACGCAGGACACTTAATGACCCATGTAGGACACTCATGACCCACGCAGGACACTCAATGACCCACACAGGACACACAATGACCCACGCAGGACACTCAATGACCCACGCAGGACACTCCATGACACCCACAGGACACTCATGACCCACACTGGACACTCAATGACCCACGCAGGACACTCAATGACCCACAGAGGACACTCATGACCCACGTAGGACACTCAATGACCCACAACGGACACTCAGGACACACGCAGGACACTCATGATCCACGCAGGACACTCAATGATCCACACAGGACACTCAATGACCAACAAAGGACACTCAATGACCCACGCAGGACACTCAATGACCCACACAGGACACTCAATGACCCACACAGGACACTCAGGACACACGCAGGAAACTCAATGACCCACGCAGGAGACTCAGGACCCACGCAGGACACTCAATGACCCACACTGGACACTCAATGACCCACGCAGGACACTCAGGACCCACGCAGGACACTCAGCGACCCAAACAGGACACTCAATGTCCCACGCAGGTCACTCAGGATCCACGCAGGACACTCAATGACCCACACAGCACAATCAGGACCCACGCAGGACACACAATGACCCACACAGCACACTCAGGACCCACGCAGGACACACAATGACCCACGCAGGACACTCAGGACCCACGCAGGACACTCAATGACCCACACAGGACACTCAATGACCCACACAGGTCACTCAGGACTCACGCAAGACACTCAATCACCCACGCAGGACACTCAATGACCCACACAGGACACTCAGGACCCACGCAGGACGCTCAATGACCCACGCACGACACTCAATACCCACGCAGGACATTCAATGACCCACACAGGACACTCAGGACCCACGCAGGAGACTGAATGACCCACGCAGGACACTCAGGTCCCAAGCAGGACACTCAATGAACCACGCAGGACACTCAAGCCGCACGCAGGACACTCAATGACCCACACAGGACATTCAATGACCCACACGGGACACTCAATGAACCATGCAGGACACTCAATGACCCACGCAGGACACTCAATGACCCACATAGGACACTCAATGAACCACGCAGGACACACATGGCCCTCGCAGGACACTCAATGACCCACGCAGGACACTCATGACACACGCAGGACACTCAATGACACACGCAGGACACTCATGAAACATGCAAGACACTCAATGACCCACGCAGGTCACTCAATGACCCACGCAGGACACTCATGATCCACGCAGCACATTCAATGACCCACACAGGACACTCAATGACCCACGCAGGACATGCAATGACCCACGCAGGACACTCAATGAACCACACGGGACACTCAGGACCAACGCAGGACACTCAATGACCCACGCAGGACACTCATGACCCACGCAGGAGCCTCAATAACCCACACATGACACTCAGGACCCACGCAGGACACACAATGACCCACGCAGGACACTCAATAACCCACACAGGACACTCAGGACCCATGCAGGACACTCAATGACCCACGCAGGACACTCAAGACCCACGCAGGACACTCAATGACACACACAGCACACTCTGGAGCCACGCAGGACTCTCAATGACCCACGCAGGACACTCATGACCCACACAGGACTCTCAATGACCCACACAGGACTCTGAATGACCCACACAGGACACTCAGGACCCACGCAGGACACTCAATGACCCACGCAGGACACTCATGACCCACGCAGGACACTCAATCACCCAAACAGGACACTTTGCAGCCACACAGGACTCTCAATGATCCACACAGGACTCTCAATGACCCACACAGGACACTCAGGACCCACGCCGGACACTCAATGACCCACATAGGACACTCAATGACCCACGCAGGACACTCAATGACACACACAGGACACTCAATGACACACGCAGGACACTCAATGACCCACGCAGGACACTCATGACCAACGCAGGACACACAATGACCCACGCAGGACAGTCATGACCCACGCAGGACACTCAACGACACACGCACGACACTCATGATCCACGCAGGACACTCAATGACCCACGCAGGACACTCAGGACCCACGCAGGACACTCAATGACCCACGTAGGACACTCATGACCCACGCAGGACACTCAGGACCCACGCAGGACACTCAATGACAAACACAGGACACTCAATAACCCACACAGGACACTCAATGAACCATGCAGGACTCTCAATGACCCACACAGGACACTCAATGACCCACATAGGACACTCAATGAACCACGCAGGACACTCAATGACCCACGCAGGACACTCATGACCCATGTAGGACACTCAATGACCCACGCAAGACACTCATGACCCACGCAGGACACTCATGACCCATGTAGGACACTCAATGCCCCACACAGGACACTCAATGACCCACACAGGACACTCAACGACCCACGCAGGACACTCATGACCCATGCAGGACACTCAATGACCCACGCAAGACACTCATGACCCACGCAGAACACTCAATGACCATGCAGGGCACTCATGACACACGCAGGACACTCAATGACCCACCCAGGACACTCAGGGCCCACGCAGGGCACTCATGACCCACGCAGGACACTCAATCACCCATGCAGGACACTCATGACCCACGCAAGACACTCAATGCCACACGCAGGACACTCAATGACTCACGCAGGACACTCATGACCCACATAGGACACTCAATGACCCACACAGGACACTCATGACCCACGCAGGACACTCATGACCCACGCAGAACACTCAATGACCATGCAGGACACTCATGACACACGCAGGACACTCAATGACCCACCCAGGACACTCAGGGCCCACGCAGGGCACTCATGACCCACGCAGGACACTCAATCACCCATGCAGGACACTCATGACCCACGCAAGACACTCAATGCCACACGCAGGACACTCAATGACTCACGCAGGACACTCAGGACCCACGCAGGACACTCAATGACCCACACAGGACACTCAATGACCCACACAGGTCACTCAGGACTCACGCAAGACACTCAATCACCCACGCAGGACACTCAATGACCCACACAGGACACTCAGGACCCACGCAGGACGCTCAATGACCCACGCACGACACTCAATACCCACGCAGGACATTCAATGACCCACACAGGACACTCAGGACCCACGCAGGAGACTGAATGACCCACGCAGGACACTCAGGTCCCAAGCAGGACACTCAATGAACCACGCAGGACACTCAAGCCGCACGCAGGACACTCAATGACCCACACAGGACATTCAATGACCCACACGGGACACTCAATGAACCATGCAGGACACTCAATGACCCACGCAGGACACTCAATGACCCACATAGGACACTCAATGAACCACGCAGGACACACATGGCCCTCGCAGGACACTCAATGACCCACGCAGGACACTCATGACACACGCAGGACACTCAATGACACACGCAGGACACTCATGAAACATGCAAGACACTCAATGACCCACGCAGGTCACTCAATGACCCACGCAGGACACTCATGATCCACGCAGCACATTCAATGACCCACACAGGACACTCAATGACCCACGCAGGACATGCAATGACCCACGCAGGACACTCAATGAACCACACGGGACACTCAGGACCAACGCAGGACACTCAATGACCCACGCAGGACACTCATGACCCACGCAGGAGCCTCAATAACCCACACATGACACTCAGGACCCACGCAGGACACACAATGACCCACGCAGGACACTCAATAACCCACACAGGACACTCAGGACCCATGCAGGACACTCAATGACCCACGCAGGACACTCAAGACCCACGCAGGACACTCAATGACACACACAGCACACTCTGGAGCCACGCAGGACTCTCAATGACCCACGCAGGACACTCATGACCCACACAGGACTCTCAATGACCCACACAGGACTCTGAATGACGCACACAGGACACTCAGGACCCACGCAGGACACTCAATGACCCACGCAGGACACTCATGACCCACGCAGGACACTCAATCACCCAAACAGGACACTTTGCAGCCACACAGGACTCTCAATGATCCACACAGGACTCTCAATGACCCACACAGGACACTCAGGACCCACGCCGGACACTCAATGACCCACATAGGACACTCAATGACCCACGCAGGACACTCAATGACACACACAGGACACTCAATGACACACGCAGGACACTCAATGACCCACGCAGGACACTCATGACCAACGCAGGACACACAATGACCCACGCAGGACAGTCATGACCCACGCAGGACACTCAACGACACACGCACGACACTCATGATCCACGCAGGACACTCAATGACCCACGCAGGACACTCAGGACCCACGCAGGACACTCAATGACCCACGTAGGACACTCATGACCCACGCAGGACACTCAGGACCCACGCAGGACACTCAATGACAAACACAGGACACTCAATAACCCACACAGGACACTCAATGAACCATGCAGGACTCTCAATGACCCACACAGGACACTCAATGACCCACATAGGACACTCAATGAACCACGCAGGACACTCAATGACCCACGCAGGACACTCATGACCCATGTCGGACACTCAATGACCCACGCAAGACACTCATGACCCACGCAGGACACTCATGACCCATGTAGGACACTCAATGCCCCACACAGGACACTCAATGACCCACACAGGACACTCAACGACCCACGCAGGACACTCATGACCCATGCAGGACACTCAATGACCCACGCAAGACACTCATGACCCACGCAGAACACTCAATGACCATGCAGGACACTCATGACACACGCAGGACACTCAATGACCCACCCAGGACACTCAGGGCCCACGCAGGGCACTCATGACCCACGCAGGACACTCAATCACCCATGCAGGACACTCATGACCCACGCAAGACACTCAATGCCACACGCAGGACACTCAATGACTCACGCAGGACACTCATGACCCACATAGGACACTCAATGACCCACACAGGACACTCATGACCCACGCAGGACACTCAATGACTCAAACAGGACACTCATGACCCACGCAGGACACTCAATGATCCACACAGGACACTCAATGCTCCACACAGGACAATCAATGACCCACGCAGGACACTCAATGACCCACACAGGACACTCAGGACCCACGCAGGACTCTCATGACCCACGCAGGACCCTCAATGACCCACGCAGGACACTCAATGACCCACGCAGGACACTCAGGACCCACGCAGGACACTCAATGACCCACGCAGGACACTCAGGACCCATGCAGCACACTCAATGACCCACACAGTACACTCAATGACCCTTGCAGGAGACTCTGGACCCACGCAGGACACTCAATGACCCACACAGGACACTCAGGACCCACGCAGGACACTCAATCACCCACGCTGGACACACAGGACCCACACAGGACACTCAATGACCCACGCAGGACACGCAGGACCCACGCAGGATACTCAATGACCAAAACAGGACACTCAGGACCCACGCAGGAAACTCAATGACCCACGCAGGACACACAAGAACCCACGCAGGACACTCAAATACCCACGCAGGACACTCAATGATCCACACGGGACACTCAGGACCAACGCAGGACACTCAATGACCCATGCAGGACACTCATGACCCACCCAGGAGCCTTAATAAACCACACATGACACTCAGAACCCACGCAGGACACACAATGACCCACGCAGGACACTCAATAACCCACACAGGACACTCAGGACCCACGCAGGACATACAATGACACACACAGGATACTCTGGAGCCACGCAGGACTCTCAATGACCCACGCAGGACACTCATGACCTTCACAGGACTCTAAATGACCCACACAGGACTCTCAATGACCCACACAGGACACTCAGGACCCACGCAGGACACTCAATGACCCACGCAGGACACTCATGACCAACGCAGGACACTCAATCACCCAAACAGGACACTTTGCAGCCACACAGGACTCTCAATGACCCACACAGGTCTCTCAATGACCCACACAGGACACTCAGGACCCATGCAGGACACTCAATGACCCACATAGGACACTCAATGACCCACGCAGGACACTCAATGACACACACAGGACACTCAATGACACACGCAGGACACTCAATGACTCACACAGGACACTCATGACCCACACAGGACACTCAATGACACACGCAGGACACTCAATGAGCCACGCAGGACACTCTTGACCAACGCAGGACACACAATGATCCACGCAGGATAGTCATGACCCACGCAGGACACTCAACGACACACGCACGACACTCATGACCCACGCAGGACACTCAATAACCCACGCAGGACACTCAGGACCCACGCATGACACTCAATGACCCACGTAGGACACTCATGACCCACGCAGGACACTCAATGACCCACACAGGACACACAATGACCCACGCAGGACACTCAATGACCACACAGGACACTCAATGACCCACGCAGGACACTCAGGACCCACGCAAGACACTCAATGACCCACGCAGGACACTCAATGACCCACACAGGACACTCAGGACCCACGCAGGACGCTCAATGACCCACGCACGACACTCAATACCGACGCAGGACATTCAATGACCCACACAGGACACTCAGGAACCACGCAGGAGACTGAATGACCCACGCAGGACACTCAATGACACACGCAGGACACTCATGAAACATGCAAGACACTCAATGACCCACGCAGGTCACTCAATGACCCACGCAGGACACTCATGATCCACGCAGCACATTCAATGACCCACACAGGACACTCAATGACCCTCACAGGACACGCAATGACCCACGCAGGACACTCAGGACCCACGCAGGACTCTCATGACTCACGCAGGACCCTCAATGACCCACGCAGGACACTCAATGACCCACGCAGGACACTCAGGACCCACGCAGGACACTCAATGACCCACGCAGGACACTCAGGACCCATGCAGCACACTCAATGACCCACACAGTACACTCAATGACCCTTGCAGGAGACTCTGGACCCACGCAGGACACTCAATGACCCACACAGGACACTCAGGACCCACGCAGGACACTCAATCACCCACGCAGGACACACAGGACCCACACAGGACACTCAATGACCCACGCAGGACACGCAGGACCCACGCAGGATACTCAATGACCTATACAGGACACTCAGGACCCACGCAGGACACTCAATGACCCACGCAGGACACTCAAGAACCCACGCAGGACACTCAATTACCCACGCAGGACACTCAATGAACCACACGGGACACTCAGGACCAACGCAGGACACTCAATGACCCACGCAGGACACTCATGACCCACGCAGGAGCCTCAATAAACCACACATGACACTCAGGACCCACGCAGGACACACAATGACCCACGCAGGACACTCAATAACCCACACAGGACACTCAGGACCCACGCAGGACATACAATGACACACACAGGACACTCTGGAGCCACGCAGGACTCTCAATGACCCACGCAGGACACTCATGACCTTCACAGGACTCTCAATGACCCACACAGGACTCTCAATGACCCACACAGGACACTCAGGACCCACGCAGGATACTCAATGACCCACGCAGGACACTCATGACCCACGCAGGACACTCAATCACCCAAACAGGACACTTTGCAGCCACACAGGACTCTCAATGACCCACACAGGTCTCTCAATGACCCACACAGGACACTCAGGACCCACGCAGGACACTCAATGACCCACATAGGACACTCAATGACCCACGCAGGACACTCAATGACACACACAGGACACTCAATGACACACGCAGGACACTCAATGACTAACACAGGACACACATGACCCACACAGGACACTCAATGACACACGCAGGACACTCATTGAGCCACGCAGGACACTCTTGACCAACGCAGGACACACAATGATCCACGCAGGACAGTCATGACCCACGCAGGACACTCAACGACACACGCACGACACTCATGACCCACGCAGGACACTCAATAACCCACGCAGGACCCTCAGGACCCACGCAGGACACTCAATGACCCACGTAGGACACTCATGACCCACGCAGGACACTCAATGACCCACACAGGACACACAATGACCCACGCAGGACACTCAATGACCACACAGGACACTCAATGACCCATGCAGGACACTCAGGACCCACGCAAGACACTCAATGACCCACGCAGGACACTCAATGACCCACACAGGACACTCAGGACCCACGCAGGATGCTCAATGACCCACGCACGACACTCAATACCGACGCAGGACATTCAATGACCCACACAGGACACTCAGGAACCACGCAGGAGACTGAATGACCCACGCAGGACACTCAGGCCCCACGCAGGACACTCAATGACCAACACAGGACACTCAATGACCCACACAGGACACTCAATGAACCATGCAGGACACTCAATGACCCACGCAGGACACTCAATGACCCACATAGGACACTCAATGAACCACGCAGGACACTCAATGACCCACGCAGGACACTCAATGACCCACGCAGGACACTCATGACCCATGTAGGACACTCCATGACCCACACAGGACACTCAATGACCCACACAGGACACTCAATGACCCACGCAGGACACTCAATGACCCAAGCAGGACACTCATGGCTTACGCAGAACACTCAATGACCACGCAGGACACTCATGACCCACGCAGGGCTCTCAATGACCCACACAGGACTCTCAATGACCCAAACAGGACACTCAAGACCCACGCAGGACACACAATAAACCACACAGAACACTCAGGACCCATGCAGGACACTCAATGACACACCCAGGACACTCAGGACCCACGCAGGACACTCAATGACCCAAAAAGGACACTCAGGACCCACGCAGGACACTCAATGACCCACGCAGGACTCTCAATGACCCACACAGAACACTCAATGACCCACACAGGACACTCAATGACCCACATAGGACACTCGACGAACCACGCAGGACACTCAATGACCCACACGAGACACTCAATGACCCATGCAGGACACTCATGACCAACGCAGGACACTCAAAGACCCACGCAGGAAACTCATGACCCACACAGGACACTCAACGACCCACGCATGACACTCATGACCCATGCAGGACACTCAATGACCATCCAGGACACTCATGACCCACGTAGGACACTCAATGACCCACGCAGGACACTCAATGACCCACGCAGGACAATCAGGAACCACGCAGGACACTCAATGACCCACGCAGGACTCTCATAACCCACGCAGGACACTCAATGTCTCACACAGGACACTCAATGACCCACGCAGGACACACAATGACCACATAGGATAATCAATGACCCACGCAGGACAGTCAATGACCCACACAGGACTCTCATGACCCACACAGGACACTCAATGACCCACGCAGGACACTCAATGACCCACACAGGACACTCAATGACCCACGCAGGACACTCAATGACCCATGCAGGAAACTCAAAGACCCACACAGGACACTCAATGACACACGCAGGACACTCATGACCCACGCACGACACTCAATGAACCACGCAGGACACACAATGACCCACACAGGACACTCAATGACCCACGCAGGACACTCAGGACCCATACAGGACACTCAATGACCCACACAGGACACTCAGGACCCACGCAGCACACTCAATGACCCACACAGGACACTCAATGACCCTTGCAGGACACTCAGGACCCACGCAGGACACTCAATGACCCACACAGGACACACAGGACCCACGCAGTACACTCAATGACCGACACAGGACAGTCAATGCCCCATGCAGGACACTCAATGATCCACGCAGGTCACTCAATGACCCACGCAGGACACTCAATGACCCACGCAGGACACTCAATACCCATGCAGGACACACAATAACCCACGCAGGACACTCATGACCAACACAGGACACACAATGACCCACGCAGGACACTCAATGACCCACGTAGGACACTCATGACCCACGCAGGACACTCAATGACCCACACAGGACACACAATGACCCACGCAGGACACTCAATGACCACACAGGACACTCAATGACCCACGCAGGACACTCAATGACCCACACAGGACACTCATGACCCACACAGGACACTCAATACCCACGCAGGACACACAATAACCCACGCAGGACACTCATGACCAACACAGGACACACAATGACCCACGCAGGACACTCATGACCCACGCAGGACACTCAATGACCCACGCAGGACACTCAGGACCCACGCAGGACACTCAATGACCCACCCAGGTCACTCAGGACCCACGCAGGACAATCAATGACCCACACAGGACACTCAGGACCGACGCAGGACACTCAATGACCCACGCAGGACACTCAGGACCTACGCAGGACACTCAATGACCCACACAGGACACTCAGGACCCACGCAGCACACTTAATGACCCACACAGGACACTCAGGACCCACGCAGGACACTCAATGACCCACACAGGACACTCAATGACCCACGCAGGACACTCAATTACACACGCAGGTCACTCAATGAACCACACGGGACACTCAGGACCCACGCAGGACACTCAATGATCCACGCAGGACACTCATGACCCACGCAGGAGACTCAATGACCCACACATGACATTCAGAACCCACGCAGGACACACAATGACCCACGCAGGACACTCAATAACTCACACAGGACACTCAGGACCCACGCAGGACACTCAATGACACACGCAGGACACTCATTACCCACGCAGGACACTCAATCATCCAAACAGGACACTTTGGAGCCACACAGGACTCTCAATGACCCACGCAGGACACTCATCACCCACCCAGGACACTCAATGACCCACGCAGGACACTCAATGACACACACAGGACACTCAATGACCCACGCAGGACACTCAATGACCCACACAGGACACTCAATGACCTACACAGGACACTCGATGACCCACGCAGGACACTCAATGACACACACAGGACACACAATGACACACGCAGGACACTCAATAACTAACACAGGCCACTCATGACCCACACAGGACACTCAATGATACGCGCAGGACACTCAATGACCCACGCAGGACACTCATGACCAACGCAGGACACACAATGACCCACGCAGGGCACTCAATGACCCACGCAGGACACTCAACGACCCAAGCACGACACTCATGACCCACGCAGGACACTCAGGACCCACGCAGGACACTCAATGACCCATGTAGGACACTCATGACCCACGCAGGACACTCAATGACCCACACAGGACACACAATGACCCACGCAGGACACTCAATGACCACACAGGACACTCAATGACCCACGCAGGACACTCAATGACCCACACAGGACACTCATGACCCACACTGGACACTCAATGACCCACGCAGGACACTCAATGACACACAGAGGACACTCATGACCCACATAGGACACTCAATGCCCCACAACGGACACTCAGGACACACGCAGGACACTCATGATCCACACAGGACACTCAATGACCCACAAAGGACACTCAATGACCCACGCAGGACACTCAATGACCCACACAGGACACTCAATGACCCACACAGGACACTCAGGACAAACGCAGGAAACTCAATGACCCACGCAGGAGACTCAGGACCCACGCAGGACACTCAATGACCCACACAGGACACTCAATGACCCACGCAGGACACTCAGCACCCACGCAGGACACTCAAAGACCCAAACAGGACACTCAATGTCCCACGCAGGTCACTCAGGACCCACGCAGGACACTCAATGACCCACACAGGACACACAGGACCCACGCAGGACACTCAATAACCCACACAGGACACTCAGGATCCAGGCAGGACACTCAATGACCCACACAGCACACTCAGGACCCACGCAGGACACACAATGACCCACGCAGGACACTCAGGACCCACGCAGGACACTCAATGACCCACACAGGACACTCAATGACCCACACAGGACACTTAGGACCCACGCAAGACACTCAATGACCCACGCAGGACACTCAATGACCCACACAGGACACTCAGGACCCACGCAGGACGCTTAATGACCCACGCACGACACTCAATACCCACGCAGGACATTCAATGACCACCACAGGACACTCAGGACTCACGCAGGAGACTGAATGCCGCACGCAGGACACTCAATGACCCACATAGGACATTCAATGACCCACACGGGACACTCAATGAACCATGCAGGACACTCAATGACCCACGCAGGACACTCAATGACCCACACAGGACACTCAATGACCCACGCAGGACACTCATGACACACGCAGAACACTCAATGACACACGCAGGACACTCATGAAACATGCAAGACACTCAATGACCCACGCAGGACACTCAATGACCCACGCAGGACACTCATGACCCACGCAGGACACTCAATGACCCACACAGGACACTCAATGACCCACAAAGGACACTCAATGACCCACGCAGGCCACTCAATGACCCACACAGGACACTCAATGACCCACACAGGACACTCAGGACACACGCAGTAAACTCAATGACCCACGCAGGAGACTCAGGACCCACGCAGGACACTCAATAACTAACACAGGCCACTCATGACCCACACAGGACACTCAATGATACGCGCAGGACACTCAATGACCCACGCAGGACACTCATGACCAACGCAGGACACACAATGACCCACGCAGGGCACTCAATGACCCACGCAGGACACTCAACGACCCAAGCACGACACTCATGACCCACGCAGGACACTCAGGACCCACGCAGGACACTCAATGACCCATGTAGGACACTCATGACCCACGCAGGACACTCAATGACCCACACAGGACACACAATGACCCACGCAGGACACTCAATGACCACACAGGACACTCAATGACCCACGCAGGACACTCAATGACCCACACAGGACACTCATGACCCACACTGGACACTCAATGACCCACGCAGGACACTCAATGACCCACAGAGGACACTCATGACCCACATAGGACACTCAATGCCCCACAACGGACACTCAGGACACACGCAGGACACTCATGATCCACACAGGACACTCAATGACCCACAAAGGACACTCAATGACCCACGCAGGACACTCAATGACCCACACAGGACACTCAATGACCCACACAGGACACTCAGGACAAACGCAGGAAACTCAATGACCCACACAGGACACTCAATGACCCACGCAGGACACTCAGCACCCACGCAGGACACTCAAAGACCCAAACAGGACACTCAATGTCCCACGCAGGTCACTCAGGACCCACGCAGGACACTCAATGACCCACACAGGACACACAGGACCCACGCAGGACACTCAATAACCCACACAGGACACTCAGGATCCAGGCAGGACACTCAATGACCCACACAGCACACTCAGGACCCACGCAGGACACACAATGACCCACGCAGGACACTCAGGACCCACGCAGGACACTCAATGACCCACACAGGACACTCAATGACCCACACAGGACACTTAGGACCCACGCAAGACACTCAATGACCCACGCAGGACACTCAATGACCCACACAGGACACTCAGGACCCACGCAGGACGCTTAATGACCCACGCACGACACTCAATACCCACGCAGGACATTCAATGACCACCACAGGACACTCAGGACTCACGCAGGAGACTGAATGCCCCACGCAGGACACTCAGGTCCCACGCAGGACACTCAAGCCGCACGCAGGACACTCAATGACCCACATAGGACATTCAATGACCCACACGGGACACTCAATGAACCATGCAGGACACTCAATGACCCACGCAGGACACTCAATGACCCACATAGGACACTCAATGAACCACGCAGGACACTCATGACACACGCAGAACACTCAATGACACACGCAGGACACTCATGAAACATGCAAGACACTCAATGACCCACGCAGGACACTCAATGACCCACGCAGGACACTCATGACCCACGCAGGACACTCAATGACCCACACAGGACACTCAATGACCCACAAAGGACACTCAATGACCCACGCAGGCCACTCAATGACCCACACAGGACACTCAATGACCCACACAGGACACTCAGGACACACGCAGGAAACTCAATGACCCACGCAGGAGACTCAGGACCCACGCAGGACACTCAATGACCCACACAGGACACTCAATGACCCACGCAGGACACTCAGGACCCACGCAGGACACTCAAAGACCCAAACAGGACACTCAATGTCCCACGCATGTCACTCAGGACCCACGCAGGACACTCAATGACCCACACAGGACACACAGGACCCACGCAGGACACTCAATAACCCACACAGGACACTCAGGATCCAGGCAGGACACTCAATGACCCACACAGCACACTCAGGACCCACGCAGGACACACAATGACCCACGCAGGACACTCAGGACCCACGCAGGACACTCAATGACCCACACAGGACACTCAATGACCCACACAGGACACTTAGGACCCACGCAAGACACTCAATGACCCACGCAGGACACTCAATGACCCACGCAGGACACTCAATACCCATGCAGGACACACAATAACCCACGCAGGACACTCATGACCAACACAGGACACACAATGACCCACGCAGGACACTCATGACCCACGCAGGACACTCAATGACCCACGCAGGACACTCAGGACCCACGCAGGACACTCAATGACCCACCCAGGTCACTCAGGACCCACGCAGGACAACCAATGACCCACACAGGACACTCAGGACCGACGCAGGACACTCAATGACCCACGCAGGACACTCAGGACCTACGCAGGACACTCAATGACCCACACAGGACACTCAGGACCCACGCAGCACACTTAATGACCCACACAGGACACTCAGGACCCACACAGGACACTCAATGACCCACGCAGGACACTCAATTACACACGCAGGTCACTCAATGAACCACACGGGACACTCAGGACCCACGCAGGACACTCAATGACCCACGCAGGACACTCATGACCCACGCAGGAGACTCAATGACCCACACATGACATTCAGAACCCACGCAGGACACACAATGACCCACGCAGGACACTCAATAACTCACACAGGACACTCAGGACCCACGCAGGACACTCAATGACACACGCAGGACACTCATTACCCACGCAGGACACTCAATCACCCAAACAGGACACTTTGGAGCCACACAGGACTCTCAATGACACATGCAGGACACTCATCACCCACCCAGGACACTCAATGACCCACGCAGGACACTCAATGACACACACAGGACACTCAATGACCCACGCAGGACACTCAATGACCCACACAGGACACTCAATGACCGACACAGGACACTCAATGACCCACGCAGGACACTCAATGACACACACAGGACACACAATGACACACGCAGGACACTCAATAACTAACACAGGACACACAGGACCCACGCAGTACACTCAATGACCGACACAGGACAGTCAATGCCCCATGCAGGACACTCAATGATCCACGCAGGTCACTCAATGACCCACGCAGGACACTCATGACCCACGCAGGACATTCAATGACCCACACAGGACACTCAATGACCCACGCAGGACACTCAATACCCACGCAGGACACACAATAACCCACGCAGGACACTCATGACCAACACAGGACACACAATGACCCACGCAGGACACTCATGACCCACGCAGGACACTCAATGACCCACGCAGGACACTCAGGACCCACGCAGGACACTCAATGACCCACCCAGGTCACTCAGGACCCACGCAGGACAATCAATGACCCACACAGGACACTCAGGACCGACGCGGGACACTCAATGACCCACGCAGGACACTCAGGACCTACGCAGGACACTCAATGACCCACACAGGACACTCAGGACCCACGCAGCACACTTAATGACCCACACAGGACACTCAGGACCCACGCAGGACACTCAATGACCCACACAGGACACTCAATGACCCACGCAGGACACTCAATTACACACGCAGGTCACTCAATGAACCACACGGGACACTCAGGACCCACGCAGGACACTCAATGACCCACGCAGGACACTCATGACCCACGCAGGAGACTCAATGACCCACACATGACATTCAGAACCCACGCAGGACACACAATGACCCACGCAGGACACTCAATAACTCACACAGGACACTCAGGACCCACGCAGGACACTCAATGACACACGCAGGACACTCATTACCCACGCAGGACACTCAATCATCCAAACAGGACACTTTGGAGCCACACAGGACTCTCAATGACCCACGCAGGACACTCATCACCCACCCAGGACACTCAATGACCCACGCAGGACACTCAATGACACACACAGGACACTCAATGACCCACGCAGGACACTCAATGACCCACACAGGACACTCAATGACCTACACAGGACACTCGATGACCCACGCAGGACACTCAATGACACACACAGGACACACAATGACACACGCAGGACACTCAATAACTAACACAGGCCACTCATGACCCACAAAGGACACTCAATGATACGCGCAGGACACTCAATGACCCACGCAGGACACTCATGACCAACGCAGGACACACAATGACCCACGCAGGGCACTCAATGACCCACGCAGGACACTCAACGACCCAAGCACGACACTCATGACCCACGCAGGACACTCAGGACCCACGCAGGACACTCAATGACCCATGTAGGACTCTCATGACCCACGCAGGACACTCAATGACCCACACAGGACACACAATGACCCACGCAGGACACTCAATGACCACACAGGACACTCAATGACCCACGCAGGACACACAATGACCCACACAGGACACTCATGACCCACACTGGACACTCAATGACCCACGCAGGACACTCAATGACCCACAGAGGACACTCATGACCCACATAGGACACTCAATGCCCCACAACGGACACTCAGGACACACGCAGGACACTCATGATCCACACAGGACACTCAATGATCCACACAGGACACTCAATGACCCACAAAGGACACTCAATGACCCACGCAGGACACTCAATGACCCACACAGGACACTCAATGACCCACGCAGGACACTCAATGACCCACACAGGACACTCAATGACCCACACAGGACACTCAGGACAAACGCAGGAAACTCAATGACCCACGCAGGAGACTCAGGACCCACGCAGGACACTCAATGACCCACACAGGACACTCAATGACCCACGCAGGACACTCAGCACCCACGCAGGACACTCAAAGACCCAAACAGGACACTCAATGTCCCACGCAGGTCACTCAGGACCCACGCAGGACACTCAATGACCCACACAGCACACTCAGGACCCACGCAGGACACACAATGACCCACACAGGACACTCAGGACCCACGCAGGACACTCAATGACCCACACAGGACACTCAATGACCCACACAGGACACTTAGGACCCACACAAGACACTCAATGACCCACGCAGGACACTCAATGACCCACACAGGACACTCAGGACCCACGCAGGACGCTTAATGACCCACGCACGACGCTCAATACCCACGCAGGACATTCAATGACCACCACAGGACACTCAGGACTCACGCAGGAGACTGAATGCCCCACGCAGGACACTCAGGTCCCACGCAGGACACTCAAGCCGCACGCAGGACACTCAATGACCCACATAGGACATTCAATGACCCACACGGGACACTCAATGAACCATGCAGGACACTCAATGACCCACGCAGGACACTCAATGACCCACATAGGACACTCAATGACCCACGCAGGACACTCATGACACACGCAGAACACTCAATGACACACGCAGGACACTCATGAAACATGCAAGACACTCAATGACCCACGCAGGACACTCAATGACCCACGCAGGACACTCATGACCCACGCAGGACATTCAATGACCCACACAGGACACTCAATGACCCACAAAGGACACTCAATGACCCACGCAGGACACTCAATGACCCACACAGGACACTCAATGACCCACACAGGACACTCAGGACACACGCAGGAAACTCAATGACCCACGCAGGAGACTCAGGACCCACGCAGGACACTCAATGACCCACACAGGACACTCAATGACCCACGCAGGACACTCAGGACCCACGCAGGACACTCAAAGACCCAAACAGGACACTCAATGTCCCACGCAGGTCACTCAGGACCCACGCAGGACACTCAATGACCCACACAGGACACACAGGACCCACGCAGGACACTCAATAACCCACACAGGACACTCAGGATCCAGGCAGGACACTCAATGACCCACACAGCACACTCAGGACCCACGCAGGACACACAATGACCCACGCAGGACACTCAGGACCCACGCAGGACACTCAATGACCCACACAGGACACTCAATGACCCACACAGGACACTTAGGACCCACGCAAGACACTCAATGACCCACGCAGGACACTCAATGACCCACACAGGACACTCAGGACCCACGCAGGACGCTCAATGACCCACGCACGACACTCAATACCCACGCAGGACATTCAATGACCACCACAGGACACTCAGGACTCACGCAGGAGACTGAATGCCCCATGCAGGACACTCAGGTCCCACGCAGGACACTCAAGCCGCACGCAGGACACTCAATGACCCACACAGGACATTCAATGACCCACACGGGACACTCAATGAACCATGCAGGACACTCAATGACCCACGCAGGACACTCAATGACCCACATAGGACACTCAATGAAACACGCAGGACACTCATGGCCCTCGCAGGACACTCAATGACCCACGCAGGACACTCATGACACACGCAGAACACTCAATGACACACGCAGGACACTCATGAAACATGCAAGACACTCAATGACCCACGCAGGACACTCAATGACCCACGCAGGACACTCATGACCCACGCAGGACATTCAATGACCCACACAGGACACTCAATGACATACGCAGGACACGCAATGACCCACGCAGGACACTCAATGACCCACACGGGACACTCAGGACCCACGCAGGACACTCAATGACCCACGCAGGACACTCATGACCCACGCAGGAGCCTCAATAACCCACACATGACACTCAGGACCCACGCAGGACACACAATGACCCACGCAGGACACTCAATAACCCACGCAGGACACTCAGGACCCATGCAGGACACTCAATGACCCACGCAGGACACTCAAGACCCACGCAGGACACTCAATGACACACACAGGACACTCTGGAGACACGCAGGACTCTCAATGACCCACGCAGGACACTCATGACCCACACAGGTCTCTCAATGACCCACACAGGACTCTCAATGACCCACACAGGACACTCAATGACCCACACAGGAAACTCAATGACCCACATAGGACACTCGACGAACCACGCAGGACACTCAATGACCCACACGAGACACTCAATGACCCATGCAGGACACTCATGACCAACGCAGGACACTCAATGACCCACGCAGGAAACTCATGACCCACACAGGACATTCAACGACCCACGCACGACACTCATGACCCATGCAGGACACTCAATGACCATCCAGGACACTCATGACCCACGCAGGACACTCAATGACCCACGCAGGACACTCAATGACCCACGCAGGACAATCAGGATCCACGCAGGACACTCAATGACCCACGCAGGACTCTCATAACCCACGCAGGACACTCAATAACTCACACAGGACACTCAATGACCCACGCAGGACACTCAATGACCACACAGGATAATCAATGACCCACGCAGGACACTCAATGACCCACACAGGACTCTCATGACCCACACAGGACACTCAATGACCCACGCAGGACACTCAATGACCCACACAGGACACTCAATGACCCACGCAGGACACTCAATGACCCATGCAGGAAACTCAAAGACCCACACAGGACACTCAGGATCCACGCAGGACACTCATGACCCACGCACGACACTCAATGAACCACGCAGGACACTCAATGACCCACACAGGACACTCATGACCCACGCAGGACACTCAGGACCCATACAGGACACTCAATGACCCACACAGGACACTCAGGACCCGCGCAGCACACTCAATGACCCACACAGGACACTCAATGACCCACATAGGACACTCAATGAACCACGCAGGACACTCAATGACCCACGCAGGACACTAAATGACCCACGCAGGACACTCATGACCCATGTAGGACACTCAATGCCCCACACAGGACACTCAATGACCCACATAGGACACTCAATGAACCACGCAGGACACTCAATGACCCACGCAGCACACTCAATCACCCACGCAGGACACTCATGACCTATGCAGGACACTCAATGACCCACGCAAGACACTCATGACCCACGCAGAACACTCAATGACCCATGCAGGACACTCATGACACACGCAGGACACTCAATGACCCACCCAGGACACTCAGGGCCCACGCAGGACACTCATGACCCACGCAGGAATCTCAATCACCCATGCAGGACACTCATGACCCACGCAGGACACTCAATGCCACACGCAGGACACTCAATGACTCACGCAGGACACTCATGACCCACATAGGACACTCAATGACCCACACAGGACACTCATGACCCACGCAGGACACTCAATGACTCAAACAGGACACTCATGACCCACGCAGGACACTCAATGATCCACACAGGACACTCAATGCTCCACACAGGACAATCAATGACCCACGCAGGACACTCAATGACCCACACAGGACACTCAGGACCCACGCAGGACTCTCATGACCCACGCAGGACCCTCAATGACCCACGCAGGACACTCAATGACCCACGCAGGACACTCAGGACCCACGCAGGACACTCAATGACCCACGCAGGACACTCAGGACCCATGCAGCACACTCAATGACCCACACAGTACACTCAATGACCCTTGCAGGAGACTCTGGACCCACGCAGGACACTCAATGACCCACACAGGACACTCAGGACCCACGCAGGACACTCAATCACCCACGCAGGACACACAGGACCCACACAGGACACTCAATGACCCACGCAGGACACGCAGGACCCACGCAGGACACTCAATGACCCACGCAGGACACTCAAGAACCCACGCAGGACACTCAATTACCCACGCAGGACACTCAATGAACCACACGGGACACTCAGGACCAACGCAGGACACTCAATGACCCACGCAGGACACTCATGACCCACGCAGGAGCCTCAATAAACCACACATGACACTCAGGACCCACGCAGGACACACAATGACCCACGCAGGACACTCAATAACCCACACAGGATACTCAGTGACCCACGCAGGACATACAATGACACACACAGGACACTCTGGAGCCACGCAGGACTCTTAATGACCCACGCAGGACACTCATGACCTTCACAGGACTCTCAATGACCCACACAGGACTCTCAATGACCCACACAGGACACTCAGGACCCACGCAGGACACTCAATGACCCACGCAGGACACTCATGACCCACGCAGGACACTCAATCACCCAAACAGGACACTTTGCAGCCACACAGGACTCTCAATGACCCACACAGGTCTCTCAATGACCCACACAGGACACTCAGGACCCACGCAGGACACTCACTGACCCACATAGGACACTCAATGACCCACGCAGGACACTCAATGACACACACAGGACACTCAATGACACACGCAGGACACTCAATGACTAACACAAGACACTCATGACCTACACAGGACACTCAATGACACACGCAGGATACTCAATGAGCCACGCAGAACACACTTGACCAACGCAGGACACTCAACGACACACGCACGACACTCATGACCCACTCAGGACACTCAATAACCCACGCAGGACACTCAGGACCCACGCAGGACACTCAATGACCCACGTAGGACACTCATGACCCACGCAGGACACTCAATGACCCACACAGGACACACAATGACCCACGCAGGGCACTCAATGACCACACAGGACACTCAATGACCCACGCAGGACACTCAGGACCCACACAAGACACTCAATGACCCACGCAGGACACTCAATGACCCACACAGGACACTCAGGACCCACGCAGGACGCTCAATGACCCACGCACGACACTCAATACCGACGCAGGACATTCAATGACCCACACAGGACACTCAGGAACCACGCAAGAGACTGAATGACCCACGCAGGACACTCAGGCCCCACGCAGGACGCTCAATGACCAACACAGGACACTCAATGACCCACACAGGACACTCAATGAACCATGCAGGACACTCAATGTCCCACGCAGGACACACAATGACCCGCATAGAACACTCAATGAACCACGCAGGACACTCAATGACCCACGCAGGACACTCAATGACCCACGCAGGACACTCATGACCCATGTAGGACACTCCATGACCCACACAGGACACTCAATGACCCACACAGGACACTCAATGACCCACGCAGAACACTCAATGACCCAAGCAGGACACTCATGGCTTACGCCGAACACTCAATGACCACGCAGGACACTCATGACCCACGCAGGGCTCTCAATGACCCACACAGGACTCTCAATGACCCAAACAGGACACTCAGGACCCACGCATGACACACAATAAACCACACAGGACACTCAGGACCCATGCAGGACACTCAATGACACACCCAGGACACTCAGGACCCACGCAGCACACTCAATGACCCAAAAAGGACACTCAGGACCCACGCAGGACACTCAATGACCCACGCAGGACTGTCAATGACCCACACAGGACACTCAATGACCCACACAGGACACTCAATGACCCACATAGGACACTCGACGAACCACGCAGGACACTCAATGACCCACACGAGACACTCAATGACCCATGCAGGACACTCATGACCAACGCAGGACACTCAATGACCCACGCAGGAAACTCATGACCCACACAGGACACTCAACGACCCACGCATGACACTCATGACCCATGCAGGACACTCAATGACCATCCAGGACACTCATGACCCACGCAGGACACTCAATGACCCACGCAGGACACTCAATGACCCACGCAGGACAATCAGGAACCACGCAGGACACTCAATGACCCACGCAGGACTCTCATAACCCACGCAGGACACTCAATGTCTCACACAGGACACTCAATGACCCACGCAGGACACTCAATGACCACATAGGATAATCAATGACCCACGCAGGACACTCAATGACCCACACAGGACTCTCATGACCCACACAGGACACTCAATGACCCACGCAGGACACTCAATGACCCACACAGGACACTCAATGACCCACGCAGGACACTCAATGACCCATGCAGGAAACTCAAAGACCCACACAGGACACTCAATGACACACGCAGGACACTCATGACCCACGCACGACACTCAATGAACCACGCAGGACACTCAATGACCCACACAGGACACTCAATGACCCACGCAGGACACTCAGGACCCATACAGGACACTCAATGACCCACACAGGACACTCAGGACCCACGCAGCACACTCAATGACCCACACAGGACACTCAATGACCCTTGCAGGACACTCAGGACCCATGCAGGACACTCAATGACCCACACAGGACACACAGGACCCACGCAGTACACTCAATGACCGACACAGGACAGTCAATGCCCCATGCAGGACACTCAATGATCCACGCAGGTCACTCAATGACCCACGCAGGACACTCATGACCCACGCAGGACATTCAATGACCCACACAGGACACTCAATGACCCACGCAGGACACTCAATACCCATGCAGGACACACAATAACCCACGCAGGACACTCATGACCAACACAGGACACACAATGACCCACGCAGGACACTCAATGACCCACACAGGACACTCAGGAACCACGCAAGAGACTGAATGACCCACGCAGGACACTCAGGCCCCACGCAGGACGCTCAATGACCAACACAGGACACTCAATGACCCACACAGGACACTCAATGAACCATGCAGCACACTCAATGACCCACACAGGACACTCAATGACCCTTGCAGGACACTCAGGACCCACGCAGGACACTCAATGACCCACACAGGACACACAGGACCCACGCAGTACACTCAATGACCGACACAGGACAGTCAATACCCCATGCAGGACACTCAATGATCCACGCAGGTCACTCAATGACCCACGCAGGACACTCATGACCCACGCAGGACATTCTAATGACCCACACAAGACACTCAATGACCCACGCAGGACACTCAATACCCACGCAGGACACACAATAACCCACGCAGGACACTCATGACCCACGCAGGACACACAATGACCCACGCAGGACACTCATGACCCACGCAGGACACTCAATGACCCACGCAGGACAGTCAGGACCCGCGCAGGACACTCAATGACCCACCCAGGTCACTCAGGACCCTCGCAGGACAATCAATGACCCACACAGGACACTCAGGACCGACGCAGGACACTCAATGACCCACGCAGGACACTCAGGACCTACGCAGGACACTCAATGACCCACACAGGACACTCAGGACCCACGCAGCACACTTAATGACCCACACAGGACACTCAGGACCCACGCAGGACACTCAATGACCCTCACAGGACACTCAATGACCCACGCAGGACACTCAATTACCCACGCAGGTCACTCAATGAACCACACGGGACACTCAGGACCCACGCAGGACACTCAATGACCCACGCAGGACACTCATGACCCACGCAGCAGACTCAATGACCCACACATGACATTCAGAACCCACGCAGGACACACAATGACCCACGCAGGACACTCAATAACACACACAGGACACTCAGGACCCACGCAGGACACTCAATGACCCACGCAGGACACTCATGACCCACGCAGGACACTCAATCACCCAAACAGGACACTTTGCAGCCACACAGGACTCTCAATGACCCACGCAGGACACTCATCACCCACCCAGGACACTCAATGACCCGCACAGGACACTCAATGGCACACACAGGACACTCAATGACCCACGAAGGACACTCAATGACCCACACAGGACATTCAATGACCGACACAGGACACTCGATGACCCACGCAGGACACTCAATGACACACACAGGACACTCAATGACACACGCAGGACACTCAATGACTAACACAGGACACTCATGACCCACACAGGACACTCAATGATACACGCAGGACACTCAATGACCCACGCAGGACACTCATGACCAACGCAGGACACACAATGACCCACGCATGACAGTCATGACCCACGCAGGACACTCAACGACCCACGCACGACACTCATGACCCACGCAGGACACTCAATGACCCACGCAGGACACTCAATGACCCATGTAGGACACTCATGACCCACGCAGGACACTCAATGACCCACACAGGACACACAATGACCCACGCAGGATACTCAATGACCACACAGGACACTCAATGACCCACGCAGGACACTCAATGACCCACACAGGACACTCATGACCCACACTGGACACTCAATGACCCACGCAGGACACTCAATGACCCACAGAGGACACTCATGACCCACGTAGGACACTCAATGACCCACACAGGACACTCAGGACACACGCAGGAAACTCAATGACCCACGCAGGACACTCAATGACCCACGCAGGACACTCAATGACCCACACAGGACACTCAATGATCCACGCAGGACACTCAGGACCCACACAGGACACTCAAAGACCCACACAGAACACTCAATGTCCCACGCAGGTAACTCAGGACCCACGCAGGACACTCAATGACCCACACAGGACACACAGGACCCACGCAGGACACTCAATAACCCACACAGGACACTCAGGTTCCAGGCAGGACACTCAATGACCCACACAGCACACTCAGGACCCACGCAGGACACTCAATGACCCACGCAGGAGACTCAGGACCCACGTAGGACACTCAATGACCCACGCAAGACACTCAATGACCCACGCAGGACACTCAATGACCCACACAGGACATTCAATGACCGACACAGGACACTCGATGACCCACGCAGGACACTCAATGACACACACAGGACACTCAATGACACACGCAGGACACTCAATGACTAACACAGGACACTCATGACCCACACAGGACACTCAATGATACACGCAGGACACTCAATGACCCACGCAGGACACTCATGACCAACGCAGGACACACAATGACCCACGCATGACAGTCATGACCCACGCAGGACACTCAACGACCCACGCACGACACTCATGACCCACGCAGGACACTCAATGACCCAGGCAGGACACTCAGGACCCACGCAGGACACTCAATGACCCATGTAGGACACTCATGACCCACGCAGGACACTCAATGACCCACACAGGACACACAATGACCAACGCAGGACACTCAATGACCACACAGGACACTCAATGACCCACGCAGGACACTCAATGACCCACACAGGACACTCATGACCCACACTGGACACTCAATGACCCACGCAGGACACTCAATGACCCACAGAGGACACTCATGACCCATGTAGGACACACAATGACCCACAACGGACACTCAGGACACACGCAGGACACTCAATGACCCACGCAGGACACTCAATGACCCACACAGGACACTCATGATCCACGCAGGACACTCAATGATCTACACAGGACACTCAATGACCCACAAAGCACACTCAATGACCCACGCAGGACACTCAATGACCCTTGCAGGACACTCAGGACCCACGCAGGACACTCAATGACCCACACAGGACACACAGGACCCACGCAGTACACTCAATGACCGACACAGGACAGTCAATACCCCATGCAGGACACTCAATGATCCACGCAGGTCACTCAATGACCCACGCAGGACACTCATGACCCACGCAGGACATTCTAATGACCCACACAAGACACTCAATGACCCACGCAGGACACTCAATACCCACGCAGGACACACAATAACCCACGCAGGACACTCATGACCCACGCAGGACACACAATGACCCACGCAGGACACTCATGACCCACGCAGGACACTCAATGACCCACGCAGGACAGTCAGGACCGGCGCAGGACACTCAATGACCCACCCAGGTCACTCAGGACCCTCGCAGGACAATCAATGACCCACACAGGACACTCAGGACCGACGCAGGACACTCAATGACCCACGCAGGACACTCAGGACCTACGCAGGACACTCAATGACCCACACAGGACACTCAGGACCCACGCAGCACACTTAATGACCCACACAGGACACTCAGGACCCACGCAGGACACTCAATGACCCTCACAGGACACTCAATGACCCACGCAGGACACTCAATTACCCACGCAGGTCACTCAATGAACCACACGGGACACTCAGGACCCACGCAGGACACTCAATGACCCACGCAGGACACTCATGACCCACGCAGCAGACTCAATGACCCACACATGACATTCAGAACCCACGCAGGACACACAATGACCCACGCAGGACACTCAATAACACACACAGGACACTCAGGACCCACGCAGGACACTCAATGACCCACGCAGGACACTCATGACCCACGCAGGACACTCAATCACCCAAACAGGACACTTTGCAGCCACACAGGACTCTCAATGACCCACGCAGGACACTCATCACCCACCCAGGACACTCAATGACCCGCACAGGACACTCAATGGCACACACAGGACACTCAATGACCCACGAAGGACACTCAATGACCCACACAGGACATTCAATGACCGACACAGGACACTCGATGACCCACGCAGGACACTCAATGACACACACAGGACACTCAATGACACACGCAGGACACTCAATGACTAACACAGGACACTCATGACCCACACAGGACACTCAATGATACACGCAGGACACTCAATGACCCACGCAGGACACTCATGACCAACGCAGGACACACAATGACCCACGCATGACAGTCATGCCCCACGCAGGACACTCAACGACCCACGCACGACACTCATGACCCACGCAGGACACTCAATGACCCACGCAGGACACTCAATGACCCATGTAGGACACTCATGACCCACGCAGGACACTCAATGACCCACACAGGACACACAATGACCCACGCAGGATACTCAATGACCACACAGGACACTCAATGACCCACGCAGGACACTCAATGACCCACACAGGACACTCATGACCCATACTGGACACTCAATGACCCACGCAGGACACTCAATGACCCACAGAGGACACTCATGACCCACGTAGGACACTCAATGACCCACACAGGACACTCAGGACACACGCAGGAAACTCAATGACCCACGCAGGACACTCAATGACCCACGCAGGACACTCAATGACCCACACAGGACACTCAATGATCCACGCAGGACACTCAGGACCCACACAGGACACTCAAAGACCCACACAGAACACTCAATGTCCCACGCAGGTAACTCAGGACCCACGCAGGACACTCAATGACCCACACAGGACACACAGGACCCACGCAGGACACTCAATAACCCACACAGGACACTCAGGTTCCAGGCAGGACACTCAATGACCCACACAGCACACTCAGGACCCACGCAGGACACTCAATGACCCACGCAGGAGACTCAGGACCCACGTAGGACACTCAATGACCCACACAGGACACTCAGGAACCACGCAAGACACTCAATGACCCACGCAGGACACTCAATGACCCACACAGGACATTCAATGACCGACACAGGACACTCGATGACCCACGCAGGACACTCAATGACACACACAGGACACTCAATGACACACGCAGGACACTCAATGACTAACACAGGACACTCATGACCCACACAGGACACTCAATGATACACGCAGGACACTCAATGACCCACGCAGGACACTCATGACCAACGCAGGACACACAATGACCCACGCATGACAGTCATGACCCACGCAGGACACTCAACGACCCACGCACGACACTCATGACCCACGCAGGACACTCAATGACCCAGGCAGGACACTCAGGACCCACGCAGGACACTCAATGACCCATGTAGGACACTCATGACCCACGCAGGACACTCAATGACCCACACAGGACACACAATGACCAACGCAGGACACTCAATGACCCACGCAGGACACTCAATGACCCACGCAGGACACTCAATGACCCACACAGGACACTCATGACCCACACTGGACACTCAATGACCCACGCAGGACACTCAATGACCCACAGAGGACACTCATGACCCATGTAGGACACACAATGACCCACAACGGACACTCAGGACACACGCAGGACACTCAATGACCCACGCAGGACACTCAATGACCCACACAGGACACTCATGATCCACGCAGGACACTCAATGATCTACACAGGACACTCAATGACCCACAAAGGACACTCAATGACCCACGCAGGACACTCAATGACCCACACAGGACACTCAATGACCCACACAGGACACTCAGGACACACGCAGGAAACTCAATGACCCACGCAGGAGACTCAGGACCCACGCAGGACACTCAATGACCCACACAGGACACTCAATGATCCACGCAGGACACTCAGGACCCACGCAGGACACTCAAAGACCCACACAGAACACTCAATGTCCCACGCAGCTCACTCAGGACCCACGCAGGACACTCAATGACCCACACAGGACACACAGGACCCACGCAGGACACTCAATAACCCACACAGGACACTCAGGACCCAGGCAGGACACTCAATGACCCACACAGCACACTCAGGACCCACGCAGGACACTCAATGACCCACGCAGGAGACTCAGGACCCACGCAGGACACTCAATGACCCACACAGGACACTCAATGACCCACACAGGACACTCAGGACCCACGCAAGACACTCAATGACCCACACAGGACACTCAATGACCCACACAGGACACTCAGGACCCACACAGGACACTCAATGATACATGCAGGACACTCAATACCCACGCAGGACATTCAATGACCCACACAGGACACTCAGGACCCACGCAGGAGACTGAATGACCCACGCAGGACACTCAGGTCCCACGCAGGACACACAATGACCCACGCAGGACACTCAAGCCGCACGCAGGACACTCAATGACCCACACAGGACATTCAATGACCCACACGGGACACTCAATGAACCATGCAGGACACTCAATGACCCACGCAGGACACTCAATGACCCACATAGGACACTCATTGAACCACGCAGGACACTCAATGACCCACGCAGGACACTCAATGACCCACGCAGGACACTCATGACCCATGTAGGACATTCAATGACCCACACAGGACACTCAATGACCCACACAGGACACTCAATGACCCACGGAGAACACTCAATGACCCAAGCAGGACACTCATGGCCCACGCAGAACACTCAATGACCCACGCAGGACACTCATGACCCACGCAGGGCTCTCAATGACCCACACAGGACTCTCAATGACCCACACAGGACACTCAAGACCCACGCAGGACACTCAATAACCCACACAGGACACTCAGGACCCACGCAGGACACTCAATGACACACCCAGGACACTCAGGACCAACACAGGACACTCAATGACCCACGCAGGACACTCAATGACCCACACAGGGCACTCATTACCCACGCAGGATACACAATCACACACGCAGGACACTCATGACCCACGCAGGACACTCAATGACCCACGCAGGACACTCAATCACCCACGCAGGACACTCAGGACCCACGCAGGACACTCAATAACCCACACAGGACACTCAGGACCCACGCAGGACACTCAATGACACACCCAGGACACTCAGGACCCACACAGGACACTCAATGACCCACGCAGGACACTCAATGACCCACACAGGGCACTCATTACCCACGCAGGACACACAATGACACACGCAGGACACTCATGACCCAGGCAAGACACTCATGACCCACGCAGGACACTCAATGACCAAAACAGGACACTCATGACCCACGCAGGACACTCAATGATCCACACAGGACACTCAATGCTCCACACAGGACACTCAATGACCCACGCAGGACACTCAATGACCCACACAGGACACTCAGGACCCACGCAGGACACTCATGACCCACGCAGGAACCTCAATGACCCACGCAGGACACTCAATGACCCACGCAGGACACTCAGGACCCACGCAGGACAGTCAATGACCCACGCAGGAAACTCAGGACGCATGCAGCACACTCAATGACCCACACGGGACACTCAATGACCCTTGCAGGACACTCAGGACCCACGCAGGACACTCAATGACCCACACAAGACACTCAGGACCCACGCAGGACACTCAATCACCCACACAGGACACACAGGACCCACGCAGGACACTCAATGACCGACACAGGTGAGTCAATGCCCCACACAGGACACTCAATGACCCACGCAGGTCACTCAATGACCCACGCAGGACACTCATGACCCACGCAGGACATTCAATGACCCACACAGGACACTCAATGACCCACGCAGGACACTCAATGACACACGCAGGACACTCATTACCCACGCAGGACACACAATGACCCACGCAGGACACTCATGACCCACGCCGGACACTCAGTGACCCACGCAGGACACTCAATGACCCATACAGGACACTCAGGACCCACGCAGGACACTCAATAACCCACACAGGACACTCAGGACCCACGCAGGACACTCAATGACACACCCAGGACAATCGGGACCCACGCAGGACACTCAATGACCCAAAGAGGACACTCAGGACCCACGCAGGACACTCAATGACCCACGCAGGACACTCATGACCCACGCAGGACACTCAATCACCCAAACAGGACACTTTGCAGCCACACAGGACTCTCAATGACCCACGCAGGACACTCAGGACCCACGCAGGACACTCAATGACCCACGCAGGACATTCAATGGCACGCACAGGACACTCAATGACCCACGAAGGACACTCAATGACCCACACAGGACATTCAATGACCGACACAGGACACTCGATGACCCACGCAGGACACTCAATGACACACACAGGACACTCAATGACACACGCAGGACACTCAATGACTAACACAGGACACTCATGACCCACACAGGACACTCAATGATACACGCAGGACACTCAATGACCCACGCAGGACACTCATGACCAACGCAGGACACACAATGACCCACGCATGACAGTCATGACCCACGCAGGACACTCAACGACCCACGCACGACACTCATGACCCACGCAGGACACTCAATGACCCATGTAGGACACTCAGGACCCACGCAGGACACTCAATGACCCATGTAGGACACTCATGACCCACGCAGGACACTCAATGACCCACGCAGGACACTCAATCACCCACGCAGGACACTCAGGACCCACGCAGGACACTCAATAACCCACACAGGACACTCAGGACCCACGCAGGACACTCAATGACACACCCAGGACACTCAGGACCCACACAGGACACTCAATGACCCACGCAGGACACTCAATGACCCACACAGGGCACTCATTACCCACGCAGGACACACAATAACACACGCAGGACACTCATGACCCAGGCAAGACACTCATGACCCACGCAGGACACTCAATGACCAAAACAGGACACTCATGACCCACGCAGGACACTCAATGATCCACACAGGACACTCAATGCTCCACACAGGACACTCAATGACCCACGCAGGACACTCAATGACCCACACAGGACACTCAGGACCCACGCAGGACACTCATGACCCACGCAGGAACCTCAATGACCCACGCAGGACACTCAATGACCCACGCAGGACACTCAGGATCCACGCAGGACAGTCAATGACCCACGCAGGAAACTCAGGACGCATGCAGCACACTCAATGACCCACACGGGACACTCAATGACCCTTGCAGGACACTCAGGACCCACGCAGGACACTCAATGACCCACACAAGACACTCAGGACCCACGCAGGACACTCAATCACCCACACAGGACACACAGGACCCACGCAGGACACTCAATGACCGACACAGGTGAGTCAATGCCCCACACAGGACACTCAATGACCCACGCAGGTCACTCAATGACCCACGCAGGACACTCATGACCCACGCAGGACATTCAATGACCCACACAGGACACTCAATGACCCACGCAGGACACTCAATGACACACGCAGGACACTCATTACCCACGCAGGACACACAATGACCCACGCAGGACACTCATGACCCACGCCGGACACTCAGTGACCCACGCAGGACACTCAATGACCCATACAGGACACTCAGGACCCACGCAGGACACTCAATAACCCACACAGGACACTCAGGACCCACGCAGGACACTCAATGACACACCCAGGACAATCGGGACCCACGCAGGACACTCAATGACCCAAAGAGGACACTCAGGACCCACGCAGGACACTCAATGACCCACGCAGGACACTCATGACACACGCAGGACACTCAATCACCCAAACAGGACACTTTGCAGCCACACAGGACTCTCAATGACCCACGCAGGACACTCAGGACCCACGCAGGACACTCAATGACCCACGCAGGACATTCAATGGCACGCACAGGACACTCAATGACCCACGAAGGACACTCAATGACCCACACAGGACATTCAATGACCGACACAGGACACTCGATGACCCACGCAGGACACTCAATGACACACACAGGACACTCAATGACACACGCAGGACACTCAATGACTAACACAGGACACTCATGACCCACACAGGACACTCAATGATACACGCAGGACACTCAATGACCCACGCAGGACACTCATGACCAACGCAGGACACACAATGACCCACGCATGACAGTCATGACCCACGCAGGACACTCAACGACCCACGCACGACACTCATGACCCACGCAGGACACTCAATGACCCAGGCAGGACACTCAGGACCCACGCAGGACACTCAATGTCCCATGTAGGACACTCATGACCCACGCAGGACACTCAATGACCCACACAGGACACACAATGACCCACGCAGGACACTCAATGACCACACAGGACACTCAATGACCCACGCAGGACACTCAATGACCCACACAGGACACTCATGACCCACACTGGACACTCAATGACCCACGCAGGACACTCAATGACCCACACAGGACACTCAATGACACACGCAGGACACTCAATGACTAACACAGGACACTCATGACCCACACAGGACACTCAATGATACACGCAGGACACTCAATGACCCACGCAGGACACTCATGACCAACGCAGGACACACAATGACCCACGCATGACAGTCATGACCCACGCAGGACACTCAACGACCCACGCACGACACTCATGACCCACGCAGGACACTCAATGACCCACGCAGGACACTCAATGACCCATGTAGGACACTCATGACCCACGCAGGACACTCAATGACCCACACAGGACACACAATGACCCACGCAGGATACTCAATGACCACACAGGACACTCAATGACCCACGCAGGTCACTCAATGACCCACACAGGACACTCATGACCCACATTGGACACTCAATGACCCACGCAGGACACTCAATGACCCACAGAGGACACTCATGACCCACGTAGGACACACAATGGCCCACAACGGACACTCAGGACACACGCAGGACACTCATGATCCACGCAGGACACTCAATGATCCACACAGGACACTCAATGACCCACAAAGGACACTCAATGACCCACACAGGACACTCAATGACCCACACAGGACACTCAATGACCCACACAGGACACTCAGGACACACGCAGGAAACTCAATGACCCACGCAGGAGACTCCGGACCCACGCAGGACACTCAATGACCCACACAGGACACTCAATGATCCACGCAGGACACTCAGGACCCACACAGGACACTCAAAGACCCACACAGAACACTCAATGTCCCACGCAGGTAACTCAGGACCCACGCAGGACACTCAATGACCCACACAGGACACACAGGACCCACGCAGGACACTCAATAACCCACACAGGACACTCAGGACCCAGGCAGGACACTCAATGACCCACACAGCACACTCAAGACCCACGCAGGACACTCAATGACCCACGCAGGAGACTCAGGACCCACGTAGGACACTCAATGACCCACACAGGACACTCAATGACCCACACAGGACACTCAGGACCCACGCAAGACACTCAATGACCCACGCAGGACACTCAATGACCCACACAGGACATTCAATGACCGACACAGGACACTCGATGACCCACGCAGGACACTCAATGACACACACAGGACACTCAATGACACACGCAGGACACTCAATGACTAACACAGGACACTCATGACCCACACAGGACACTCAATGATACACGCAGGACACTCAATGACCCACGCAGGACACTCATGACCAACGCAGGACACACAATGACCCACGCATGACAGTCATGACCCACGCAGGACACTCAACGACCCACGCACGACACTCATGACCCACGCAGGACACTCAATGACCCAGGCAGGACACTCAGGACCCACGCAGGACACTCAATGACCCATGTAGGACACTCATGACCCACGCAGGACACTCAATGACCCACACAGGACACACAATGACCCACGCAGGACACTCAATGACCACACAGGACACTCAATGACCCACGCAGGACACTCAATGACCCACACAGGACACTCATGACCCACACTGGACACTCAATGACCCACGCAGGACACTCAATGACCCACAGAGGACACTCATGACCCATGTAGGACACACAATGACCCACAACGGACACTCAGGACACACGCAGGACACTCAATGACCCACGCAGGACACTCAATGACCCACACAGGACACTCATGATCCACGCAGGACACTCAATGATCTACACAGGACACTCAATGACCCACAAAGCACACTCAATGACCCACGCAGGACACTCAATGACCCACACAGGACACTCAATGACCCACACAGGACACTCAGGACACACGCAGGAAACTCAATGACCCACGCAGGAGACTCAGGACCCACGCAGGACAATCAATGACCCACACAGGACACTCAATGATCCACGCAGGACACTCAGGACCCACGCAGGACACTCAATGATACACGCAGGACACTCAATGACCCACGCAGGACACTCATGACCAACGCAGGACACACAATGACCCACGCATGACAGTCAATGACCCACGCAGGACACTCAACGACCCACGCACGACACTCATGACCCACGCAGGACACTCAATGACCCACGCAGGACACTCAATGACCCACGTAGGACACTCATGACCCACGCAGGACACTCAATGACCCACACAGGACACACAATGACCCACGCAGGATACTCAATGACCACACAGGACACTCAATGACCCACGCAGGACACTCAATGACCCACACAGGACACTCATGACCCACACTGGACACTCAATGACCCACGCAGGACACTCAATGACCCACAGAGGACACTCATGACCCACGTAGGACACACAATGGCCCACAACGGACACTCAGGACACACGCAGGACACTCATGATCCACGCAGGACACTCAATGAACCACACAGGACACTCAATGACCCACAAAGGACACTCAATGACCCACACAGGACACTCAATGACCCACACAGGACACTCAATGATCCACACAGGACACTCAATGACCCACAAAGGACACTCAATGACCCACACAGGACACTCAATGACCCACACAGGAAACTCAATGACCCACGCAGGAGACTCCGGACCCACGCAGGACACTCAATGACCCACACAGGACACTCAATGATCCACGCAGGACACTCAGGACCCACACAGGACACTCAAAGACCCACACAGAACACTCAATGTCCCACGCAGGTAACTCAGGACCCACGCAGGACACTCAATGACCCACACAGGACACACAGGACCCACGCAGGACACTCAATAACCCACACAGGACACTCAGGACCCAGGCAGGACACTCAATGACCCACACAGCACACTCAGGACCCACGCAGGACACTCAATGACCCACGCAGGAGACTCAGGACCCACGTAGGACACTCAATGACCCACACAGGACACTCAATGACCCACACAGGACACTCAGGACCCACGCAAGACACTCAATGACCCACGCAGGACACTCAATGACCCACACAGGACATTCAATGACCGACACAGGACACTCGATGACCCACGCAGGACACTCAATGACACACACAGGACACTCAATGACACACGCAGGACACTCAATGACTAACACAGGACACTCATGACCCACACAGGACACTCAATGATACACGCAGGACACTCAATGACCCACGCAGGACACTCATGACCAACGCAGGACACACAATGACCCACGCATGACAGTCATGACCCACGCAGGACACTCAACGACCCACGCACGACACTCATGACCCACGCAGGACACTCAATGACCCAGGCAGGACACTCAGGACCCACGCAGGACACTCAATGACCCATGTAGGACACTCATGACCCACGCAGGACACTCAATGACCCACACAGGACACACAATGACCCACGCAGGACACTCAATGACCACACAGGACACTCAATGACCCACGCAGGACACTCAATGACCCACACAGGACACTCATGACCCACACTGGACACTCAATGACCCACGCAGGACACTCAATGACCCACAGAGGACACTCATGACCCATGTAGGACACACAATGACCCACAACGGACACTCAGGACACACGCAGGACACTCAATGACCCACGCAGGACACTCAATGACCCACACAGGACACTCATGATCCACGCAGGACACTCAATGATCTACACAGGACACTCAATGACCCACAAAGCACACTCAATGACCCACGCAGGACACTCAATGACCCACACAGGACACTCAATGACCCACACAGGACACTCAGGACACACGCAGGAAACTCAATGACCCACGCAGGAGACTCAGGACCCACGCAGGACACTCAATGACCCACACAGGACACTCAATGATCCACGCAGGACACTCAGGACCCACGCAGGACACTCAAAGACCCACACAGAACACTCAATGTCCCACGCAGCTCACTCAGGACCCACGCAGGACACTCAATGACCCACACAGGACACACAGGACCCACGCAGGACACTCAATAACCCACACAGGACACTCAGGACCCAGGCAGGACACTCAATGACCCACACAGCACACTCAGGACCCACGCAGGACACTCAATGACCCACGCAGGAGACTCAGGACCCACGCAGGACACTCAATGACCCACACAGGACACTCAATGACCCACACAGGACACTCAGGACCCATGCAAGACACTCAATGACCCACGCAGGACACTCAATGACCCACACAGGACACTCAGGACCCACGCAGGACGCTTAATGACCCACGCACGACACTCAATACCCACGCAGGACATTCAATGACCCACACAGGACACTCAGGACCCATGCAGGAGACTGAATGACCCACGCAGGACACTCAGGTCCCACGCAGGACACACAATGACCCACGCAGGACACTCAAGCCGCACGCAGGACACTCAATGACCCACACAGGACATTCAATGACCCACACGGGACACTCAATGAACCATGCAGGACACTCAATGACCCACGCAGGACACTCAATGACCCACATAGGACACTCAATGAACCACGCAGGACACTCAATGACCCACGCAGGACACTCATGACCCATGTAGGACACTCAACGACCCACGCACGACACTCATGACCCACGCAGGACACTCAATGACCCAGGCAGGACACTCAGGACCCACGCAGGACACTCAATGACCCATGTAGGACACTCATGACCCACGCAGGACACTCAATGACCCACACAGGACACACAATGACCCACGCAGGACACTCAATGACCACACAGGACACTCAATGACCCACGCAGGACACTCAATGACCCACACAGGACACTCATGACCCACACTGGACACTCAATGACCCACGCAGGACACTCAATGACCCACAGAGGAAACTCATGACCCATGTAGGACACACAATGACCCACAACGGACACTCAGGACACACGCAGGACACTCAATGACCCACGCAGGACACTCAATGACCCACACAGGACACTCATGATCCACGCAGGACACTCAATGATCTACACAGGACACTCAATGACCCAAAAAGCACACTCAATGACCCACGCAGGACACTCAATGACCCACACAGGACACTCAATGACCCACACAGGACACTCAGGACACACGCAGGAAACTCAATGACCCACGCAGGAGACTCAGGACCCACGCAGGACAATCAATGACCCACACAGGACACTCAATGATCCACGCAGGACACTCAGGACCCACGCAGGACACTCAATGATACACGCAGGACACTCAATGACCCACGCAGGACACTCATGACCAACGCAGGACACACAATGACCCACGCATGACAGTCATGACCCACGCAGGACACTCAACGACCCACGCACGACACTCATGACCCACGCAGGACACTCAATGACCCACGCAGGACACTCAATGACCCACGTAGGACACTCATGACCCACGCAGGACACTCAATGACCCACACAGGACACACAATGACCCACGCAGGATACTCAATGACCACACAGGACACTCAATGACCCACGCAGGACACTCAATGACCCACACAGGACACTCATGACCCACACTGGACACTCAATGACCCACGCAGGACACTCAATGACCCACAGAGGACACTCATGACCCACGTAGGACACACAATGGCCCACAACGGACACTCAGGACACACGCAGGACACTCATGATCCACGCAGGACACTCAATGATCCACACAGGACACTCAATGACCCACAAAGGACACTCAATGACCCACACAGGACACTCAATGACCCACACAGGACACTCAATGACCCACACAGGACACTCAGGACACACGCAGGAAACTCAATGACCCACGCAGGAGACTCCGGACCCACGCAGGACACTCAATGACCCACACAGGACACTCAATGATCCACGCAGGACACTCAGGACCCACACAGGACACTCAAAGACCCACACAGAACACTCAATGTCCCACGCAGGTAACTCAGGACCCACGCAGGACACTCAATGACCCACACAGGACACACAGGACCCACGCAGGACACTCAATAACCCACACAGGACACTCAGGACCCAGGCAGGACACTCAATGACCCACACAGCACACTCAGGACCCACGCAGGACACTCAATGACCCACGCAGGACACTCAGGACCCACGTAGGACACTCAATGACCCACACAGGACACTCAATGACCCACACAGGACACTCAGGACCCACGCAAGACACTCAATGACCCACGCAGGACACTCAATGACCCACACAGGACATTCAATGACCGACACAGGACACTCGATGACCCACGCAGGACACTCAATGACACACACAGGACACTCAATGACACACGCAGGACACTCAATGACTAACACAGGACACTCATGACCCACACAGGACACTCAATGATACACGCAGGACACTCAATGACCCACGCAGGACACTCATGACCAACGCAGGACACACAATGACCCACGCATGACAGTCATGACCCACGCAGGACACTCAACGACCCACGCACGACACTCATGACCCACGCAGGACACTCAATGACCCAGGCAGGACACTCAGGACCCACGCAGGACACTCAATGACCCATGTAGGACACTCATGACCCACGCAGGACACTCAATGACCCACACAGGACACACAATGACCCACGCAGGACACTCAATGACCACACAGGACACTCAATGACCCACGCAGGACACTCAATGACCCACACAGGACACTCATGACCCACACTGGACACTCAATGACCCACGCAGGACACTCAATGACCCACAGAGGACACTCATGACCCATGTAGGACACACAATGACCCACAACGGACACTCAGGACACACGCAGGACACTCAATGACCCACGCAGGACACTCAATGACCCACACAGGACACTCATGATCCACGCAGGACACTCAATGATCTACACAGGACACTCAATGACCCACAAAGCACACTCAATGACCCACGCAGGACACTCAATGACCCACACAGGACACTCAATGACCCACACAGGACACTCAGGACACACGCAGGAAACTCAATGACCCACGCAGGAGACTCAGGACCCACGCAGGACACTCAATGACCCACACAGGACACTCAATGATCCACGCAGGACACTCAGGACCCACGCAGGACACTCAATGATACACGCAGGACACTCAATGACCCACGCAGGACACTCATGACCAACGCAGGACACACAATGACCCACGCATGACAGTCAATGACCCACGCAGGACACTCAACGACCCACGCACGACACTCATGACCCACGCAGGACACTCAATGACCCACGCAGGACACTCAATGACCCACGTAGGACACTCATGACCCACGCAGGACACTCAATGACCCACACAGGACACACAATGACCCACGCAGGATACTCAATGACCACACAGGACACTCAATGACCCACGCAGGACACTCAATGACCCACACAGGACACTCATGACCCACACTGGACACTCAATGACCCACGCAGGACACTCAATGACCCACAGAGGACACTCATGACCCACGTAGGACACACAATGGCCCACAACGGACACTCAGGACACACGCAGGACACTCATGATCCACGCAGGACACTCAATGATCCACACAGGACACTCAATGACCCACAAAGGACACTCAATGACCCACACAGGACACTCAATGACCCACACAGGACACTCAATGACCCACACAGGACACTCAGGACACACGCAGGAAACTCAATGACCCACGCAGGAGACTCCGGACCCACGCAGGACACTCAATGACCCACACAGGACACTCAATGATCCACGCAGGACACTCAGGACCCACACAGGACACTCAAAGACCCACACAGAACACTCAATGTCCCACGCAGGTAACTCAGGACCCACGCAGGACACTCAATGACCCACACAGGACACACAGGACCCACGCAGGACACTCAATAACCCACACAGGACACTCAGGACCCAGGCAGGACACTCAATGACCCACACAGCACACTCAGGACCCACGCAGGACACTCAATGACCCACGCAGGACACTCAGGACCCACGTAGGACACTCAATGACCCACACAGGACACTCAATGACCCACACAGGACACTCAGGACCCACGCAAGACACTCAATGACCCACGCAGGACACTCAATGACCCACACAGGACATTCAATGACCGACACAGGACACTCGATGACCCACGCAGGACACTCAATGACACACACAGGACACTCAATGACACACGCAGGACACTCAATGACTAACACAGGACACTCATGACCCACACAGGACACTCAATGATACACGCAGGACACTCAATGACCCACGCAGGACACTCATGACCAACGCAGGACACACAATGACCCACGCATGACAGTCATGACCCACGCAGGACACTCAACGACCCACGCACGACACTCATGACCCACGCAGGACACTCAATGACCCAGGCAGGACACTCAGGACCCACGCAGGACACTCAATGACCCATGTAGGACACTCATGACCCACGCAGGACACTCAATGACCCACACAGGACACACAATGACCCACGCAGGACACTCAATGACCACACAGGACACTCAATGACCCACGCAGGACACTCAATGACCCACACAGGACACTCATGACCCACACTGGACACTCAATGACCCACGCAGGACACTCAATGACCCACAGAGGACACTCATGACCCATGTAGGACACACAATGACCCACAACGGACACTCAGGACACACGCAGGACACTCAATGACCCACGCAGGACACTCAATGACCCACACAGGACACTCATGATCCACGCAGGACACTCAATGATCTACACAGGACACTCAATGACCCACAAAGCACACTCAATGACCCACGCAGGACACTCAATGACCCACACAGGACACTCAATGACCCACACAGGACACTCAGGACACACGCAGGAAACTCAATGACCCACGCAGGAGACTCAGGACCCACGCAGGACACTCAATGACCCACACAGGACACTCAATGATCCACGTAGGACACTCAGGACCCACGCAGGACACTCAAAGACCCACACAGAACACTCAATGTCCCACGCAGCTCACTCAGGACCCACGCAGGACACTCAATGACCCACACAGGACACACAGGACCCACGCAGGACACTCAATAACCCACACAGGACACTCAGGACCCAGGCAGGACACTCAATGAACCACACAGCACACTCAGGACCCACGCAGGACACTCAATGACCCACGCAGGAGACTCAGGACCCACGCAGGACACTCAATGACCCACACAGGACACTCAATGACCCACACAGGACACTCAGGACCCATGCAAGACACTCAATGACCCACGCAGGACACTCAATGACCCACACAGGACACTCAGGACCCACGCAGGACGCTCAATGACCCACGCACGACACTCAATACCCACGCAGGACATTCAATGACCCACACAGGACACTCAGGACCCATGCAGGAGACTGAATGACCCACGCAGGACACTCAGGTCCCACGCAGGACACACAATGACCCACGCAGGACACTCAAGCCGCACGCAGGACACTCAATGACCCACACAGGACATTCAATGACCCACACGGGACACTCAATGAACCATGCAGGACACTCAATGACCCACGCAGGACACTCAATGACCCACATAGGACACTCAATGAACCACGCAGGACACTCAATGACCCACGCAGGACACTCATGACCCATGTAGGACACTCAATGACCCACACAGGACATTCAATGACCCACGCAGAACACTCAATGACCCAAGCAGGACACTCATGGCCCAAGCAGAACACTCAATGACCCACGCAGGACACTCATGACCCACGCAGGGCTCTCAATGACCCACTCAGGACTCTCAATGACCCATACAGGACACTCAGGACCCACGCAGGACACTCAATAACCCACACAGGACACTCAGGACCCACGCAGGACACTCAATGACACACCCAGGACACTCAGGCCCAACACAGGACACTCAATGACCCACACAGGACACTCAATGACCCACACAGGGCACTCATTACCCACGCAGGATACACAATGACACACGCAGGACACTCATGACCCACGCAGGACACTCAATGACCCACGCAGGACACTCAATGACCCATGCAGGACACTCAAGACCCACGCAGGACACTCAATGACCCACACAGGACACTCAATGATCCACACAGGACACTCAATGAACCATGCAGGACTCTCAATGACCCACACAGGACACTCAATGACCCACATAGGACACTCAATGAACCACGCAGGACACTCAATGACCCACGCAGGTCATTCACTGACCCACGCAGGACACTCATGACTCACGCAGGACATTCAATGACCCACACAGGACACTCAATGACCCACGCAGGACACTCAATGACCCACACAGGGCACTCATTACCCACGCAGGACACACAATGACACGCGCAGGACACTCATGACCCACGCAGGACACTCAATGACCCACGCAGGGCACTCAATGACCCACACAGGACACTCAGGACCCACGCAGGACACTCAATAACCCACACAGGACACTCAGGACCCACGCAGGACACTCAATGAACCACGCAGGACACTCAATGACCCACGCAGGACACTCAATGACCCACGCAGGACACTCATGTCCCACGCAGGACACTCAATGACCACGCAGGACACTCAAGACCCACACAGGACTCTCAATGACCCACACAGAACACTCAATGACCCACACAGGACACTGAATGAACCATGCAGGACTCTCAATGACACACACAGGACACTCAATGACCCACATAGGACACTCAATGAACCACGCAGGACACTCAGTGACCCACGCAGGACACTCAACGATCCACGCAGGACACTCATGACCCATGTAGGACACTCAATGCCCCACGCAGGACACTCAATGACCCACACAGGACACTCAACGACCCACGCAGGAGACTCATGACCCATGCAGGACACACAATGACCCATGCAGGACACTCATGACCCACGCAGAACACTCATTGACCCACGCAGGACACTCATGACACACGCAGGACACTCAATGACCCACCCAGGACACTCAGGACCCACGCAGGACACTCATGAACCACGCAGGACACTAAATCACCCACGCAGGACACTCAGGACCCACGCAGGACACTCAATAACCCACACAGGACACTCAGGACCCACGCAGGACACTCAATGACACACCCAGGACACTCAGGACCCACACAGGACACTCAATGACCCACGCAGGACACTCAATGACCCACACAGGGCACTCATTACCCACGCAGGACACACAATGACACACGCAGGACACTCATGACCCAGGCAAGACACTCATGACCCACGCAGGACACTCAATGACCAAAACAGGACACTCATGACCCACGCAGGACACTCAATGATCCACACAGGACACTCAATGCTCCACACAGGACACTCAATGACCCACGCAGGACACTCAATGACCCACACAGGACACTCAGGACCCATGCAGGACACTCATGACCCACGCAGGAACCTCAATGACCCACGCAGGACACTCAATGACCCACGCAGGACACTCAGGAGCCACGCAGGACAGTCAATGACCCACGCAGGAAACTCAGGACCCATGCAGCACACTCAATGACCAACACGGGACACTCAATGACCCTTGCAGGACACTCAGGACCCACGCAGGACACTCAATGACCCACACAGGACACTCAGGACCCACGCAGGACACTCAATCACCCACACAGGACACACAGGACCCACGCAGGACACTCAATGACCGACACAGGTGAGTCAATGCCCCACACAGGACACTCAATGACCCACGCAGGTCACTCAATGACCCACGCAGGACACTCATGACCCACGCAGGACATTCAATGACCCACACAGGACACTCAATGACCCACGCAGGACACTCAATGACCCACGCAGGACACTCATTACCCACACAGGACACACAATGACCCACGCAGGACACTCATGACCCACGCCGGACACTCAGTGACCCACACAGGACACTCAATAACCCACACAGGACACTCAGGACCCACGCAGGACACTCAATGACACACCCAGGACAATCGGGACCCACGCAGGACACTCAATGACCCAAAGAGGACACTCAGGACCCACGCAGGACACTCAATGACCCACGCAGGACACTCATGACCCACGCAGGACACTCAATCACCCAAACAGGACACTTTGCAGCCACACAGGACTCTCAATGACCCACGCAGGACACTCATCACCCACCCAGGACACTCAATGACCCACGCAGGACATTCAATGGCACACACAGGACACTCAATGACCCACGAAGGACACTCAATGACCCACACAGGACATTCAATGACCGACACAGGACACTCGATGACCCACGCAGGACACTCAATGACACACACAGGACACTCAATGACACACGCAGGACACTCAATGACTAACACAGGACACTCATGACCCACACAGGACACTCAATGATACACGCAGGACACTCAATGACCCACGCAGGACACTCATGACCAACGCAGGACACACAATGACCCACGCATGACAGTCATGACCCACGCAGGACACTCAACGACCCACGCACGACACTCATGACCCACGCAGGACACTCAATGACCCAGGCAGGACACTCAGGACCCACGCAGGACACTCAATGACCCATGTAGGACACTCATGACCCACGCAGGACACTCAATGACCCACACAGGACACACAATGACCCACGCAGGACACTCAATGACCCACGCAGGACACTCAATGACCCACACAGGACACTCATGACCCACACTGGACACTCAATGACCCACGCAGGACACTCAATGACCCACAGAGGACACTCATGACCCACGTAGGACACACAATGACCCACAACGGACACTCAGGACACACGCAGGACACTCATGATCCACGCAGGACACTCAATGATCCACACAGGACACTCAATGACCCACAAAGGACACTCAATGACCCACGCAGGACACTCATGACCCACGCAGGACACTCAATGACCCACACAGGACACTCAGGACACACGCAGGAAACTCAATGATCCACGCAGGAGACTCAGGACCCAAGCAGGACACTCAATGAACCACACAGGACACTCAATGAACCATGCAGGACTCTCAATGACCCACACAGGACACTCAATGACCCACATAGGACACTCAATGAACCACGCAGGACACTCAATGACACACGCAGGACACTCACTGACCCACGCAGGACACTCATGACTCACGCAGGACATTCAATGACCAACAGAGGACACTCAATGACCCACGCAGGACACTCAATGACCCACACAGGGCACTCATTACCCACGCAGGACACACAATGACACTCGCAGGACACTCATGACCCACGCAGGACACTCAATGACCCACGCAGGGCACTCAATGACCCACACAGGACACTCAGGACCCACGCAGGACACTCAATAACCCACACAGGACACTCAGGACCCACGCAGGACAGTCAATGACACACCCAGGACACTCAGGACCCACGCAGGACACTCAATGACCCACGCAGGACACTCATGTCCCACGCAGGACACTCAATGACCCACGCAGGACACTCAAGACCCACACAGGACTCTCAATGACCCACACAGAACACTCAATGACCCACGCAGGACACTCAATGACCCAAAGAGGACACTCAGGACCCACGCAGGACACTCAATGACCCACGCAGGACACTCATGACCCACGCAGGACACTCAATCACCCAAACAGGACACTTTGCAGCCACACAGGACTCTCAATGACCCACGCAGGACACTCATCACCCACCCAGGACACTCAATGACCCACGCAGGACATTCAATGGCACACACAGCACACTCAATGACCCACGAAGGACACTCAATGACCCACACAGGACATTCAATGACCGACACAGGACACTCGATGACCCACGCAGGACACTCAATGACACACACAGGACACTCAATGACACACGCAGGACACTCAATGACTAACACAGGACACTCATGACCCACACAGGACACTCAATGATACACGCAGGACACTCAATGACCCACGCAGGACACTCATGACCAACGCAGGACACACAATGACCCACGCATGACAGTCATGACCCACGCAGGACACTCAACGACCCACGCACGACACTCATGACCCACGCAGGACACTCAATGACCCAGGCAGGACACTCAGGACCCACGCAGAACACTCAATGACCCATGTAGGACACTCATGACCCACGCAGGACACTCAATGACCCACACAGGACACACAATGACCCACGCAGGACACTCAATGACCACACAGGACACTCAATGACCCACGCAGGACACTCAATGACCCACACAGGACACTCATGACCCACACTGGACACTCAATGACCCACGCAGGACACTCAATGACCCACAGAGGACACTCATGACCCACGTAGGACACACAATGACCCACACAGGACACTCATGACCCACACTGGACACTCAATGACCCACGCAGGACACTCAATGACCCACAAAGGACACTCAATGACCCACGCAGGACACTCATGACCCACGCAGGACACTCAATGACCCACACAGGACACTCAGGACACACGCAGGAAACTCAATGACCCACGCAGGAGACTCAGGACCCAAGCAGGACACTCAATGAACCACACAGGACACTCAATGAACCAGGCAGGACTCTCAATGACCCACACAGGACACTCAATGACCCACATAGGACACTCAATGAACCACGCAGGACACTCAATGACACACGCAGGACACTCACTGACCCACGCAGGACACTCATGACTCACGCAGGACATTCAATGACCCACACAGGACACTCAATCACCCACGCAGGACACTCAATGATCCACACAGGGCACTCATTACCCACGCAGGACACACAATGACACACGCAGGACACTCATGACCCACGCAGGACACTCATTGACCCACGCAGGGCACTCAATGACCCACACAGGACACTCAGGACCCACGCAGGACACTCAATAACCCACACAGGACACTCAGGACACACGCAGGACACTCAATGACACACCCAGGACACTCAGGACCCACGCAGGACACTCAATGACCCACGCAGGACACTCATGTCCCACGCAGGACACTCAATGACCCACACAGAACACTCAATGACCCACACAGGACACTGAATGAACCATGCAGGACTCTCAATGACACACACAGGACACTCAATGACCCACATAGGACACTCAATGAACCACGCAGGACAGTCAATGACCCACGTAGGACACTCAATGATCCACGCAGGACACTCATGACCCATGTAGGACACTCAATGCCCCACGCAGGACACTCAATGACCCACACAGGACACTCAACGACCCACGCAGGACACTCAAGATCCACACAGGACTCTCAATGACCCACACAGAACACTCAATGACCCACACAGGACACTGAATGAACCATGCAGGACTCTCAATGACACACACAGGACACTCAATGACCCACATAGGACACTCAATGAACCAAGCAGGACACTCAATGACCCACGCAGGACACTCAATGATCCACGCAGGACACTCATGACCCATGCAGGACACTCAATGACCCATGCAGGACACTCATGACCCACGCAGAACACTCATTGACCCACGCAGGACACTCATGACACACGCAGGACACTCAATGACCCACATAGGACACTCAATGAACCACGCAGGACACTCAATGACCCACGCAGGACACTCAATGATCCACGCAGGACACTCATGACCCATGCAGGACACTCAATGACCCACGCAGGACACTCAATGATCCACGCAGGACACTCATGACCCATGCAGGACACTCAATGACACATGCAGGACACTCATGACCCACGCAGAACACTCATTGACCCACGCAGGACACTCAATGACACACGCAGGACACTCACTGACCCACGCAGGACACTCATGACTCACGCAGGACATTCAATAACCCACAAAGGACACTCAATGACCCACGCAGGACACTCATGACCCACGCAGGACACTCAGTGACCCACACAGGACACTCAGGACACACGCAGGAAACTCAATGACCCACGCAGGAGACTCAGGACCCAAGCAGGACACTCAATGAACCACACAGGACACTCAATGAACCATGCAGGACTCTCAATGACCCACACAGGACACTCAATGACCCACATAGGACACTCAATGAACCACGCAGGACACTCAATGACACACGCAGGACACTCACTGACCCACGCAGGACACTCATGACTCACGCAGGACATTCAATGACCCACACAGGACACTCAATGACCCACGCAGGACACTCAATGACCCACACAGGGCACTCATTACCCACGCAGGACACACAATGACACACGCAGGACACTCATGACCCACGCAGGACACTCAATGACCCACGCAGGGCACTCAATGACCCACACAGGACACTCAGGACCCACGCAGGACACTCAATAACCCACACAGGACACTCAGGACACACGCAGGACACTCAATGACACACCCAGGACACTCAGGACCCACGCAGGACACTCAATGACCCACGCAGCACACTCATGTCCCACGCAGGACACTCAATGACCCACACAGAACACTCAATGACCCACACAGGACACTGAATGAACCATGCAGGACTCTCAATGACACACACAGGACACTCAATGACCCACATAGGACACTCAATGAACCACGCAGGACACTCAATGACCCACGCAGGACACTCAATGATCCACGCAGGACACTCATGACCCATGTAGGACACTCAATGCCCCACGCAGGACACTCAATGACCCACACAGGACACTCAACGACCCACGCAGGACACTCAAGATCCACACAGGACTCTCAATGACCCACACAGAACACTCAATGACCCACACAGGACACTGAATGAACCATGCAGGACTCTCAATGACACACACAGGACACTCAATGACCCACATAGGACACTCAATGAACCACGCGGGACACTCAATGACCCACGCAGGACACTCAATGATCCACGCAGGACACTCATGACCCATGCAGGACACTCAATGACCCATGCAGGACACTCATGACCCACGCAGAACACTCATTGACCCACGCAGGACACTCATGACACACGCAGGACACTCAATGACCCACATAGGACACTCAATGAACCACGCAGGACACTCAATGACCCACGCAGGACACTCAATGATCCACGCAGGACACTCATGACCCATGCAGGACACTCAATGACCCACGCAGGACACTCAATGATCCACGCAGGACACTCATGACCCATGCAGGACACTCAATGACACATGCAGGACACTCATGACCCACGCAGAATACTCATTGACCCACGCAGGACACTCAATGACACACGCAGGACGCTCACTGACCCACGCAGGACACTCATGACTCACGCAGGACATTCAATAACCCACACAGGACACTCAATGACCCACGCAGGACACTCAATGACCCACACAGGGCACTCATTAACCACGCAGGACACACAATGACACACGCAGGACACTCATGACCCACGCAGGACACTCAATGACCCACGCAGGGCACTCAATGACCCACACAGGACACTCAGGACCCACGCAGGACACTCAATAACCCACACAGGACACTCAGGACCCACGCAGGACACTCAATGACACACCCAGGACACTCAGGACCCACGCAGGACACTCAATGACCCACGCAGGACACTCATGTCCCACGCAGGACACTCAATGATCCACGCAGGACACTCAAGACCCACACAGGACTCTCAATGACCCACACAGAACACTCAATGACCCACACAGGACACTGAATGAACCATGCAGGACTCTCAATGACACACACAGGACACTCAATGACCCACATAGGACACTCAATGACCCACGCAGGACACTCAATGATCCACGCAGGACACTCATGACCCACGCAGGACACTCAATCACCCAAACAGGACACTTTGCAGCCACACAGGACTCTCAATGACCCACGCAGGACACTCATCACCCACCCAGGACACTCAATGACCCACGCAGGACATTCAATGGCACACACAGGACACTCAATGACCCACGAAGGACACTCAATGACCCACACAGGACATTCAATGACCGACACAGGACACTCGATGACCCACGCAGGACACTCAATGACACACACAGGACACTCAATGACACACGCAGGACACTCAATGACTAACACAGGACACTCATGACCCACACAGGACACTCAATGATACACGCAGGACACTCAATGACCCACGCAGGACACTCATGACCAACGCAGGACACACAATGACCCACGCATGACAGTCATGACCCACGCAGGACACTCAACGACACACGCACGACACTCATGACCCACGCAGGACACTCAATGACCCAGGCAGGACACTCAGGACCCACGCAGGACACTCAATGTCCCATGTAGGACACTCATGACCCACGCAGGACACTCAATGACCCACACAGGACACACAATGACCCACGCAGGACACTCAATGACCACACAGGACACTCAATGACCCACGCAGGACACTCAATGACCCACACAGGACACTCATGACCCACACTGGACACTCAATGACCCACGCAGGACACTCAATGACCCACAGAGGACACTCATGACCCACGTAGGACACACAATGACCCACAACGGACACTCAGGACACACGCAGGACACTCATGATCCACGCAGGACACTCAATGATCCACGCAGGACACTCATGACCCATGCAGGACACTCAATGACCCATGCAGGACACTCATGACCCACGCAGAACACTCATTGACCCACGCAGGACACTCATGACACACGCAGGACACTCAATGACCCACATAGGACACTCAATGAACCACGCAGGACACTCAATGACCCACGCAGGACACTCAATGATCCACGCAGGACACTCATGACCCATGCAGGACACTCAATGACCCATGCAGGACACTCATGACCCACGCAGAACACTCATTGACCCACGCAGGACACTCATGACACACGCAGGACACTCAATGACCCACCCAGGACACTCAGGGCCCACGCAGGACACTCATAAACCATGCAGGACACTCAATCACCCACGCAGGACACTCAGGACCCACGCAGGACACTCAATAACCCACACAGGACACTCAGGACCCACGCAGGACACTCAATGACACACCCAGGACACTCAGGACCCACACAGGACACTCAATGACCCACGCAGGACACTCAATGACCCACACAGGGCACTCATCACCCACGCAGGACACACAATGACACACGCAGGACACTCATGACCCACGCAGGACACTCATGACCCACGCAGGACACTCAATGACCAAAACAGGACACTCATGACCCACGCAGGACACTCAATGATCCACACAGGACACTCAATGCTCCACACAGGACACTCAATGACCCACGCAGGACACTCAATGACCCACACAGGACACTCAGGACCCACGCAGGACACTCATGACCCACGCAGGACCCTCAATGACCCACGCAGGACACTCAATGACCCACGCAGGACACTCAGGACCCACGCAGGACACTCAATGACCCACACAGGACACTCAGGACCCATGCAGCACACTCAATGACCGACACGGGACACTCAATGACCCTTGCAGGACACTCAGGACCCACGCAGGACACTCAATGACCCACACAGGACACTCAGGACCCACGCAGGACACTCAATCACCCACGCAGGACACACAGGACCCACGCAGGACACTCAATGACCGACACAGGTGAGTCAATGCCCCACACAGGATACTCAATGACCCAGGCAGGTCACTCAATGACGCACGCAGGACACTCATGACCCACGCAGGACATTCAATGACCCACACAGGACACTCAATGACCCACGCAGGACACTCAATAACCCACGCAGGACACTCATTACCCACGCAGGACACACAATGACCCACGCAGGACACTCATGACCCACGCCGGACACTCAGTGACCCACGCAGGACACTCAATGACCCATACAGGACACTCAGGACCCACGCAGGACATTCAATAACCCACACAGGACACTCAGGACCCACGCAGGACACTCAATGACACACCCAGGACAATCGGGACCCACGCAGGACACTCAATGACCCAAAGAGGACACTCAGGACCCACGCAGGACACTCAATGACCCACGCAGGACACTCATGACCCACGCAGGACACTCAATCACCCAAACAGGACACTTTGCAGCCACACAGGACTCTCAATGACCCACGCAGGACACTCATCACCCACCCAGGACACTCAATGACCCACGCAGGACACTCAATGGCACACACAGGACACTCAATGACCCACGAAGGACACTCAATGACCCACACAGGACATTCAATGACCGACACAGGACACTCGATGACCCACGCAGGACACTCAATGACACACACAGGACACTCAATGACACACGCAGGACACTCAATGACTAACACAGGACACTCATGACCCACGCAGGACACTCAATGATACACGCAGGACACTCAATGACCCACGCAGGACACTCAACGACCCACGCACGACACTCATGACCCACGCAGGACACTCAATGACCCAGGCAGGACACTCAGGACCCACGCAGGACACTCAATGACCCATGTAGGACACTCATGACCCACGCAGGACACTCAATGACCCACACAGGACACACAATGACCCACGCAGGACACTCATGACCCATGCAGAACACTCAATGACCCACACAGGACACTCATGACCCACACTGGACACTCAATGACCCACGCAGGACACTCAATGACCCACAGAGGACACTCATGACCCACGTAGGACACACAATGACCCACAACGGACACTCAGGACACACGCAGGACACTCATGATCCACGCAGGACACTCAATGATCCACACAGGACACTCAATGACCCACAAAGGACACTCAATGACCCACGCAGGACACTCAATGACCCACACAGGACACTCAATGACCCACGCAGGACACTCAAGACCCACACAGGACTCTCAATGACCCACACAGAACACTCAATGACCCACACAGGACACTGAATGAACCATGCAGGACTCTCAATGACACACACAGGACACTCAATGACCCACATAGGACACTCAATGACCCACGCAGGACACTCAATGATCCACGCAGGACACTCATGACCCACGCAGGACACTCAATCACCCAAACAGGACACTTTGCAGCCACACAGGACTCTCAATGACCCACGCAGGACACTCATCACCCACCCAGGACACTCAATGACCCACGCAGGACATTCAATGGCACACACAGGACACTCAATGACCCACGAAGGACACTCAATGACCCACACAGGACATTCAATGACCGACACAGGACACTCGATGACCCACGCAGGACACTCAATGACACACACAGGACACTCAATGACACACGCAGGACACTCAATGACTAACACAGGACACTCATGACCCACACAGGACACTCAATGATACACGCAGGACACTCAATGACCCACGCAGGACACTCATGACCAACGCAGGACACACAATGACCCACGCATGACAGTCATGACCCACGCAGGACACTCAACGACACACGCACGACACTCATGACCCACGCAGGACACTCAATGACCCAGGCAGGACACTCAGGACCCACGCAGGACACTCAATGTCCCATGTAGGACACTCATGACCCACGCAGGACACTCAATGACCCACACAGGACACACAATGACCCACGCAGGACACTCAATGACCACACAGGACACTCAATGACCCACGCAGGACACTCAATGACCCACACAGGACACTCATGACCCACACTGGACACTCAATGACCCACGCAGGACACTCAATGACCCACAGAGGACACTCATGACCCACGTAGGACACACAATGACCCACAACGGACACTCAGGACACACGCAGGACACTCATGATCCACGCAGGACACTCAATGATCCACGCAGGACACTCATGACCCATGCAGGACACTCAATGACCCATGCAGGACACTCATGACCCACGCAGAACACTCATTGACCCACGCAGGACACTCATGACACACGCAGGACACTCAATGACCCACATAGGACACTCAATGAACCACGCAGGACACTCAATGACCCACGCAGGACACTCAATGATCCACGCAGGACACTCATGACCCACGCAGAACACTCATTGACCCACGCAGGACACTCATGACACACGCAGGACACTCAATGACCCACCCAGGACACTCAGGGCCCACGCAGGACACTCATAAACCATGCAGGACACTCAATCACCCACGCAGGACACTCAGGACCCACGCAGGACACTCAATAACCCACACAGGACACTCAGGACCCACGCAGGACACTCAATGACACACCCAGGACACTCAGGACCCACACAGGACACTCAATGACCCACGCAGGACACTCAATGACCCACACAGGGCACTCATTACACACGCAGGACACACAATGACACACGCAGGACACTCATGACCCACGCAGGACACTCATGACCCACGCAGGACACTCAATGACCAAAACAGGACACTCATGACCCACGCAGGACACTCAATGATCCACACAGGACACTCAATGCTCCACACAGGACACTCAATGACCCACGCAGGACACTCAATGACCCACACAGGACACTCAGGACCCACGCAGGACACTCATGACCCACGCAGGACCCTCAATGACCCACGCAGGACACTCAATGACCCACGCAGGACACTCAGGACCCACGCAGGACACTCAATGACCCACGCAGGACACTCAGGACCCATGCAGCACACTCAATGACCGACACGGGACACTCAATGACCCTTGCAGGACACTCAGGACCCACGCAGGACACTCAATGACCCACACAGGAAACTCAGGACCCACGCAGGACACTCAATCACCCACACAGGACACACAGGACCCACGCAGGACACTCAATGACCGACACAGGTGAGTCAATGCCCCACACAGGACACTCAATGACCCAGGCAGGTCACTCAATGACGCACGCAGGACACTCATGACCCACGCAGGACATTCAATGACCCACACAGGACACTCAATGACCCACGCAGGACACTCAATAACCCACGCAGGACACTCATTACCCACGCAGGACACACAATGACCCACGCAGGACACTCATGACCCACGCCGGACACTCAGTGACCCACGCAGGACACTCAATGACCCATACAGGACACTCAGGACCCACGCAGGACATTCAATAACCCACACAGGACACTCAGGACCCACGCAGGACACTCAATGACACACCCAGGACAATCGGGACCCACGCAGGACACTCAATGACCCAAAGAGGACACTCAGGACCCACGCAGGACACTCAATGACCCACGCAGGACACTCATGACCCACGCAGGACACTCAATCACCCAAACAGGACACTTTGCAGCCACACAGGACTCTCAATGACCCACGCAGGACACTCATCACCCACCCAGGACACTCAATGACCCACGCAGGACACTCAATGGCACACACAGGACACTCAATGACCCACGAAGGACACTCAATGACCCACACAGGACATTCAATGACCGACACAGGACACTCGATGACCCACGCAGGACACTCAATGACACACACAGGACACTCAATGACACACGCAGGACACTCAATGACTAACACAGGACACTCATGACCCACGCAGGACACTCAATGATACACGCAGGACACTCAATGACCCACGCAGGACACTCAACGACCCACGCACGACACTCATGACCCACGCAGGACACTCAATGACCCAGGCAGGACACTCAGGACCCACGCAGGACACTCAATGACCCATGTAGGACACTCATGACCCACGCAGGACACTCAATGACCCACACAGGACACACAATGACCCACGCAGGACACTCATGACCCATGCAGAACACTCAATGACCCACACAGGACACTCATGACCCACACTGGACACTCAATGACCCACGCAGGACACTCAATGACCCACAGAGGACACTCATGACCCACGTAGGACACACAATGACCCACAACGGACACTCAGGACACACGCAGGACACTCATGATCCACGCAGGACACTCAATGATCCACACAGGACACTCAATGACCCACAAAGGACACTCAATGACCCACACAGGACACTCAATGACCCACACAGGACACTCAATGACCCACACAGGACACTCAGGACACACGCAGGAAACTCAATGACCCACGCAGGAGACTCCGGACCCACGCAGGACACTCAATGACCCACACAGGACACTCAATGATCCACGCAGGACACTCAGGACCCACGCAGGACACTCAAAGACCCACACAGAACACTCAATGTCCCACGCAGGTCACTCAGGTCCCACGCAGGACACTCAATGACCCACACAGGACACACAGGACCCACGCAGGACACTCAATAACCCACACAGGACACTCAGGACCCAGGCAGGACACTCAATGACCCACACAGCACACTCAGGACCCACGCAGGACACTCAATGACCCACGCAGGAGACTCAGGACCCACGCAGGACACTCAATGACACACACAGGACACTCAATGACCCACACAGGACACTCAGGACCCACGCAAGACACTCAATGACCCACGCAGGACACTCAATGACCCACACAGGACACTCAGGACCCACGCAGGATGCTCAATGACCCACGCACGACACTCAATACCCACGCAGGACATTCAATGACCCACACAGGACACTCAGGACCCACGCAGGAGACTGAATGACCCACGCAGGACACTCAGGTCCCACGCAGGACACTCAATGACCCAAAGAGGACACTCAGGACCCACGCAGGACACTCAATGACCCACGCAGGACACTCATGACCCACGCAGGACACTCAATCACCCAAACAGGACACTTTGCAGCCACACAGGACTCTCAATGACCCACGCAGGACACTCATCACCCACCCAGGACACTCAATGACCCACGCAGGACACTCAATGGCACACACAGGACACTCAATGACCCACGAAGGACACTCAATGACCCACACAGGACATTCAATGACCGACACAGGACACTCGATGACCCACGCAGGACACTCAATGACACACACAGGACACTCAATGACACACGCAGGACACTCAATGACTAACACAGGACACTCATGACCCACGCAGGACACTCAATGATACACGCAGGACACTCAATGACCCACGCAGGACACTCAACGACCCACGCACGACACTCATGACCCACGCAGGACACTCAATGACCCAGGCAGGACACTCAGGACCCACGCAGGACACACAATGACAAATGTAGGACACTCATGACCCACGCAGGACACTCAATGACCCACACAGGACACACAATGACCCACGCAGGACACTCATGACCCATGCAGAACACTCAATGACCCACACAGGACACTCATGACCCACACTGGACACTCAATGACCCACGCAGGACACTCAATGACCCACAGAGGACACTCATGACCCACATAGGACACACAATGACCCACAACGGACACTCAGGACACACGCAGGACACTCATGATCCACGCAGGACACTCAATGATCCACACAGGACACTCAATGACCCACAAAGGACACTCAATGACTCACGCAGGACACTCAATGACCCACACAGGACACTCAATGACCCACACAGGACACTCAGGACACACGCAGGAAACTCAATGACCCACGCAGGAGACTCAGGACCCACGCAGGATTCTCAATGACCCACACAGGACACTCAATGATCCACGCAGGACACTCAGGACCCACGCAGGACACTCAAAGACCCACACAGAACACTCAATGTCCCACGCAGGTCACTCAGGTCCCACGCAGGACACTCAATGACCCACACAGGACACACAGGACCCACGCAGGACACTCAATAACCCACACAGGACACTCAGGACCCAGGCAGGACACTCAATGACTCACACAGCACACTCAGGACCCACGCAGGACACTCAATGACCCACGCAGGAGACTCAGGACCCACGCAGGACACTCAATGACACACACAGGACACTCAATGACCCACACAGGACACTCAGGACCCACGCAAGACACTCAATGACCCACGCAGGACACTCAATGACCCACACAGGACACTCAGGACCCACGCAGGACGCTCAATGACCCACGCACGACACTCAATACCCACGCAGGACATTCAATGACCCACACAGGACACTCAGGACCCACGCAGGAGACTGAATGACCCACGCAGGACACTCAGGTCCCACGCAGGACACACAATGACCCACGCAGGACACTCAAGCCGCACGCAGGACACTCAATGACCCACACAGGACATTCAATGACCCACACGGGACACTCAATGAACCATGCAGGACACTCAATGACCCACGCAGGACACTCAATGACCCACATAGGACACTCAATGAACCACGCATGACACTCAATGACCCACGCAGGACACTCAATGACCCACGCAGGACACTCATGACCCATGTAGGACACTCAATGACCCACACAGGACACTCAATGACCCACACAGGACACTCAATGACCCACGCAGAACACTCAATGACCCAAGCAGGACACTCATGGCCCACGCAGAACACTCAATGACCCACGCAGGACACTCATGACCCACGCAGGGCTCTCAATGACCCACTCAGGACTCTCAATGACCCACACAGGACACTCAGGACCCACGCAGGACACTCAATAACCCACACAGGACACTCAGGACCCACGCAGGACACTCAATGACACACCCAGGACACTCAGCACCCACACAGGACACTCAATGACCCACGCAGGACACTCAATGACCCACACAGGGCACTCATTACCCACGCAGGATACACAATGACACACGCAGGACACTCATGACCCACGCAGGACACTCAATGACCCACGCAGGGCACTCAATGACCCGCACAGGACACTCAGGACCCACGCAGGACACTCAATAACCCACACAGGACACTCAGGACCCACGCAGGACACTCAATGACACACCCAGGACACTCAGGACACACGCAGGACACTCAATGACCCACGCAGGACACTCATGTCCCACGCAGGACACTCAATGACCCACGCAGGACACTCAAGACCCACACAGGACTCTCAATGACCCACACAGAACACTCAATGACCCACACAGGACACTCAATGAACCATGCAGGACTCTCAATGACACACACAGGACACTCAATGACCCACATAGGACACTCAATGAACCACGCAGGACACTCAATGACCCACGCAGGACACTCAATGATCCACGCAGGACACTCATGACCCATGTAGGACACTCAATGCCCCATGCAGGACACTCAATGACCCACACAGGACACTCAACGACCCACGCAGGAGACTCATGACCCATGCAGGACACTCAATGACCCATGCAGGACACTCATGACCCACGCAGAACACTCATTGACCCACGCAGGACACTCATGCCACACGCAGGACACTCAATGACCCACCCAGGACACTCAGGACCCACGCAGGACACTCATGAACCACGCAGGACACTCAATCACCCACGCAGGACACTCAGGACCCACACAGGACACTCAATAACCCACACAGGACACTCCGGACCCACGCAGGATACTCAATGACACACCCAGGACACTCAGGACCCACACAGAACACTCAATGACCCACGCAGGACACTCAATGACCCACACAGGGCACTCATTACCCACGCAGGACACACAATGACACACGCAGGACACTCATGACCCAGGCAGGACACTCATGACCCACTCAGGACACTCAATGACCAAAACAGGACACTCATGACCCACGCAGGACACTCAATGATCCACACAGGACACTCAATGCTCCACACAGGACACTCAATGACCCACGCAGGACACTCAATGACCCACACAGGACACTCAGGACCCACCCAGGACTCTCATGACACACGCAGGACCCTCAATGACCCACGCAGGAGACTCAATGACCCACGCAGGACACTCAGGACCCACGCAGGACACTCAATGACCCACGCAGGACGCTCAGGAGCCATGCAGCACACTCAATGACCCACACAAGACACTCAATGACCCTTGCACGACACTCAGGACCCACGCAGGACACTCAATGACCCACACAGGACACTCAGGACCTACGCAGGACACTCAATCACCCACACAGGACACACAGGACCCACGCAGGACACTCAATGACCGACACAGGTGAGTCAATGCCCCACACAGGTCAATCAATGACCCACGCAGGTCACTCAATGAACCACGCAGGACACTCATGACCCACGCAGGACATTCAATGACCCACACAGGACACTCAATGACCCACGCAGGACACTCAATGACCCACGCAGGACACTCATGACCCACGCAGGACACTCAATCACCCAAACAGGACACTTTGCAGCCACACAGGACTCTCAATGACCCACGCAGGACACTCATCACCCACCCAGGACACTCAATGACCCACGCAGGACACTCAATGGCACACACAGGACACTCAATGACCCACGAAGGACACTCAATGACCCACACAGGACATTCAATGACCGACACAGGACACTCGATGACCCACGCAGGACACTCAATGACACACACAGGACACTCAATGACACACGCAGGACACTCAATGACTAACACAGGACACTCATGACCCACGCAGGACACTCAATGATACACGCAGGACACTCAATGACCCACGCAGGACACTCAACGACCCACGCACGACACTCATGACCCACGCAGGACACTCAATGACCCAGGCAGGACACTCAGGACCCACGCAGGACACTCAATGACCCATGTAGGACACTCATGACCCACGCAGGACACTCAATGACCCACACAGGACACACAATGACCCACGCAGGACACTCATGACCCATGCAGAACACTCAATGACCCACACAGGACACTCATGACCCACACTGGACACTCAATGACCCACGCAGGACACTCAATGACCCACAGAGGACACTCATGACCCACGTAGGACACACAATGACCCACAACGGACACTCAGGACACACGCAGGACACTCATGATCCACGCAGGACACTCAATGATCCACACAGGACACTCAATGACCCACAAAGGACACTCAATGACCCACACAGGACACTCAATGACCCACACAGGACACTCAATGACCCACACAGGACACTCAGGACACACGCAGGAAACTCAATGACCCACGCAGGAGACTCCGGACCCACGCAGGACACTCAATGACCCACACAGGACACTCAATGATCCACGCAGGACACTCAGGACCCACGCAGGACACTCAAAGACCCACACAGAACACTCAATGTCCCACGCAGGTCACTCAGGTCCCACGCAGGACACTCAATGACCCACACAGGACACACAGGACCCACGCAGGACACTCAATAACCCACACAGGACACTCAGGACCCAGGCAGGACACTCAATGACCCACACAGCACACTCAGGACCCACGCAGGACACTCAATGACCCACGCAGGAGACTCAGGACCCACGCAGGACACTCAATGACACACACAGGACACTCAATGACCCACACAGGACACTCAGGACCCACGCAAGACACTCAATGACCCACGCAGGACACTCAATGACCCACACAGGACACTCAGGACCCACGCAGGACGCTCAATGACCCACGCACGACACTCAATACCCACGCAGGACATTCAATGACCCACACAGGACACTCAGGACCCACGCAGGAGACTGAATGACCCACGCAGGACACTCAGGTCCCACGCAGGACACTCAATGACCCAAAGAGGACACTCAGGACCCACGCAGGACACTCAATGACCCACGCAGGACACTCATGACCCACGCAGGACACTCAATCACCCAAACAGGACACTTTGCAGCCACACAGGACTCTCAATGACCCACGCAGGACACTCATCACCCACCCAGGACACTCAATGACCCACGCAGGACACTCAATGGCACACACAGGACACTCAATGACCCACGAAGGACACTCAATGACCCACACAGGACATTCAATGACCGACACAGGACACTCGATGACCCACGCAGGACACTCAATGACACACACAGGACACTCAATGACACACGCAGGACACTCAATGACTAACACAGGACACTCATGACCCACGCAGGACACTCAATGATACACGCAGGACACTCAATGACCCACGCAGGACACTCAACGACCCACGCACGACACTCATGACCCACGCAGGACACTCAATGACCCAGGCAGGACACTCAGGACCCACGCAGGACACACAATGACAAATGTAGGACACTCATGACCCACGCAGGACACTCAATGACCCACACAGGACACACAATGACCCACGCAGGACACTCATGACCCATGCAGAACACTCAATGACCCACACAGGACACTCATGACCCACACTGGACACTCAATGACCCACGCAGGACACTCAATGACCCACAGAGGACACTCATGACCCACATAGGACACACAATGACCCACAACGGACACTCAGGACACACGCAGGACACTCATGATCCACGCAGGACACTCAATGATCCACACAGGACACTCAATGACCCACAAAGGACACTCAATGACTCACGCAGGACACTCAATGACCCACACAGGACACTCAATGACCCACACAGGACACTCAGGACACACGCAGGAAACTCAATGACCCACGCAGGAGACTCAGGACCCACGCAGGATTCTCAATGACCCACACAGGACACTCAATGATCCACGCAGGACACTCAGGACCCACGCAGGACACTCAAAGACCCACACAGAACACTCAATGTCCCACGCAGGTCACTCAGGTCCCACGCAGGACACTCAATGACCCACACAGGACACACAGGACCCACGCAGGACACTCAATAACCCACACAGGACACTCAGGACCCAGGCAGGACACTCAATGACTCACACAGCACACTCAGGACCCACGCAGGACACTCAATGACCCACGCAGGAGACTCAGGACCCACGCAGGACACTCAATGACACACACAGGACACTCAATGACCCACACAGGACACTCAGGACCCACGCAAGACACTCAATGACCCACGCAGGACACTCAATGACCCACACAGGACACTCAGGACCCACGCAGGACGCTCAATGACCCACGCACGACACTCAATACCCACGCAGGACATTCAATGACCCACACAGGACACTCAGGACCCACGCAGGAGACTGAATGACCCACGCAGGACACTCAGGTCCCACGCAGGACACACAATGACCCACGCAGGACACTCAAGCCGCACGCAGGACACTCAATGACCCACACAGGACATTCAATGACCCACACGGGACACTCAATGAACCATGCAGGACACTCAATGACCCACGCAGGACACTCAATGACCCACATAGGACACTCAATGAACCACGCATGACACTCAATGACCCACGCAGGACACTCAATGACCCACGCAGGACACTCATGACCCATGTAGGACACTCAATGACCCACACAGGACACTCAATGACCCACACAGGACACTCAATGACCCACGCAGAACACTCAATGACCCAAGCAGGACACTCATGGCCCACGCAGAACACTCAATGACCCACGCAGGACACTCATGACCCACGCAGGGCTCTCAATGACCCACTCAGGACTCTCAATGACCCACACAGGACACTCAGGACCCACGCAGGACACTCAATAACCCACACAGGACACTCAGGACCCACGCAGGACACTCAATGACACACCCAGGACACTCAGCACCCACACAGGACACTCAATGACCCACGCAGGACACTCAATGACCCACACAGGGCACTCATTACCCACGCAGGATACACAATGACACACGCAGGACACTCATGACCCACGCAGGACACTCAATGACCCACGCAGGGCACTCAATGACCCGCACAGGACACTCAGGACCCACGCAGGACACTCAATAACCCACACAGGACACTCAGGACCCACGCAGGACACTCAATGACACACCCAGGACACTCAGGACACACGCAGGACACTCAATGACCCACGCAGGACACTCATGTCCCACGCAGGACACTCAATGACCCACGCAGGACACTCAAGACCCACACAGGACTCTCAATGACCCACACAGAACACTCAATGACCCACACAGGACACTCAATGAACCATGCAGGACTCTCAATGACACACACAGGACACTCAATGACCCACATAGGACACTCAATGAACCACGCAGGACACTCAATGACCCACGCAGGACACTCAATGATCCACGCAGGACACTCATGACCCATGTAGGACACTCAATGCCCCATGCAGGACACTCAATGACCCACACAGGACACTCAACGACCCACGCAGGAGACTCATGACCCATGCAGGACACTCAATGACCCATGCAGGACACTCATGACCCACGCAGAACACTCATTGACCCACGCAGGACACTCATGCCACACGCAGGACACTCAATGACCCACCCAGGACACTCAGGACCCACGCAGGACACTCATGAACCACGCAGGACACTCAATCACCCACGCAGGACACTCAGGACCCACACAGGACACTCAATAACCCACACAGGACACTCCGGACCCACGCAGGATACTCAATGACACACCCAGGACACTCAGGACCCACACAGAACACTCAATGACCCACGCAGGACACTCAATGACCCACACAGGGCACTCATTACCCACGCAGGACACACAATGACACACGCAGGACACTCATGACCCAGGCAGGACACTCATGACCCACTCAGGACACTCAATGACCAAAACAGGACACTCATGACCCACGCAGGACACTCAATGATCCACACAGGACACTCAATGCTCCACACAGGACACTCAATGACCCACGCAGGACACTCAATGACCCACACAGGACACTCAGGACCCACGCAGGACACTCATGACCCACGCAGGACCCTCAATGACCCACGCAGGACACTCAATGTCCCACGCAGGACACTCAGGACCCACGCAGGACACTCAATGACCCACGCAGGACACTCAGGACCCATGCAGCACACTCAATGACCCACACGGGACACTCAATGACCCTTGCAGGACACTCAGGACCCACGCAGGACACTCAATGACCCACACAGGACACTCAGGACCCACGCAGGACACTCAATCACCCACACAGGACACACAGGACCCACGCAGAACACTCAATGACCGACACAGGTGAGTCAATGCCCCACACAGGACACTCAATGACCCACGCAGGTCACTCAATGACGCACGCAGGACACTCATGACCCACGCAGGACATTCAATGACCCACACAGGACACTCAATGACCCACGCAGGACACTCAATGACCCACGCAGGACACTCATTACCCACGCAGGACACACAATAACCCACGCAGGACACTCATGACCCACGCCGGACACTCAGTGACCCACGCAGGACACTCAATGACCCATACAGGACACTCAGGACACACGCAGGACACTCAATAACCCACACAGGACACTCAGGACCCATGCAGGACACTCAATGACACACCCAGGACAATCGGGACCCACGCAGGACACTCAATGACCCAAAGAGGACACTCAGGACCCACGCAGGACACTCAATGACCCACGCAGGACACTCAGGACGCACGCAGGACACTTAATGACCCACGCAGCAGTCTCAGGACCCACGCAGGACACTCAATGAACCACGCAGGACACTCAATAATCCACGCAGGACACTCAGGACCCACGCAGGACACTCAATGACCCACACAGGACAATCAGGATCCACGCAGGACACTTAATGAACCACGCAGGAGACTCAGGACCCACGCACGACACTCAATGACCCACGCAGGACACTCATGACCCACGCAGGACACTCAATGACACACACAGGGCACTCTGGAGCCACGCAGAACTGTCAATGACCCACGCAGGACACTCATGATCCACACAGGACACACAATGACCCACACAGGACACTCAGGACACACGCAGGACCCTAAATGACCCACGCAGGACACTCAATGACCCACGCAGGACACTCAATGACCCACACAGGACACTCAGGACCCACGCAGGACACTCAATACACACGCAGGACACTAAATGACCCACACAGGACACTCAGGACCCACGTAGGACACTCAATGACCCACGCAGGATACTCAAGACCCATGCAGGACACTCAATGACCCACACAGGACACTCAATGGCCCACACAGGACACTCAATGAACCACTCAGGACACTCAATGACCCACGCAGGACACTCAATGACCCACGCAGGACACTCATGACCCATGTAAGACACTCAATGACCCACACGGGACACTCAATGACCCACACAGAACACTCAATCACCCACGCAGGACACTCATGACCCATGCAGGACACACAATGACACACGCAGGACACACTTGACCCACGCAGAACTCTCAATGTCCCACGCAGGACACTCAATGACCCACCCAGGACACTCAGGACCCACGCAGGACACTCAATGACCCACGCAGGACACTCAATGACCCATGCAGGACACTCAAGACCCACGCAGGACACTCAATGACCCACACAGGACACTCAATGACCCACACAGGACACTCAATGAACCATGCAGGACTCTCAATGACCCACACAGGACACTCAATGACCCACATAGGACACTCAATGAACCACGCAGGACACTCAATGACCCACGCAGGTCACTCACTGACCCACGCAGGACACTCATGGCTCACGCAGGACATTCAATGACCAAAAAAGGACACTCAATGACCCACGCAGGACACTCAATGACCCACACAGGGCACTCATTACCCACGCAGGACACACAATGACACACGCAGGACACTCATGACCCACGCAGGACACTCAATGACCCACGCAGGGCACTCAATGACCCGTACAGGACACTCAGGACCCACGCAGGACACTCAATAACCCACACAGGACACTCAGGACCGACGCAGGACACTCAATGACACACCCAGGACACTCAGGACCCACGCAGGACAGTCAATGACCCACGCAGGACACTCATGTCCCACGCAGGACACTCAATGACCCACGCAGGACACTCAAGACCCACACAGGACTCTCAATGACCCACACAGAACACTCAATGACCCACACAGGACACTGAATGAACCATGCAGGACTCTCAATGACACACACAGGACACTCAATGACCCACATAGGACACTCAATGAACCACGCAGGACACTCAATGACCCACGCAGGACACTCAATGATCCACGCAGGACACTCATGACCCATGTAGGACACTCAATGCCCCATGCAGGACACTCAATGACCCCCACAGGACACTCAACGACCCACGCAGGAGGCTCATGACCCATGCAGGACACTCAATGACCCATGCAGGACACTCATGACCCACGCAGAACACTCATTGACCCACGCAGGACACTCATGACACACGCAGGACACTCAATGACCCACCCAGGACACTCAGGACCCACGCAGGACACTCATGAACCACGCAGGACACTCAATCACCCACGCAGGACACTCAGGACCCACGCAGGACACTAAATAACCCACACAAGACACTCAGGACCCACGCAGGACACTCAATGACACACCCAGGACACTCAGGACCCACACAGAACACTCAATGACCCACGCAGGACACTCAATGACCCACACAGGGCACTCATTACCCACGCAGGACACACAATGACACACGCAGGACACTCATGACCCAGGCAGGACACTCATGACCCACTCAGGACACTCAATGACCAAAACAAGACACTCATGACCCACGCAGGACACTCAATGATCCACACAGGACACTCAATGCTCCACACAGGACACTCAATGACCCACGCAGGACACTCAATGACCCACAGAGGACACTCAGGACCCACGCAGGACACTCATGACCCACGCAGGACCCTCAATGACCCACGCAGGACACTCAATGACCCACGCAGGACACTCAGGACCCACGCAGGACACACAATGACCCACGCAGCACACTCAGGAGTCATGCAGCACACTCAATGACCGACACGGGACACTCAATGACCCTTGCAGGACACTCAGGACCCACGCAGGACACTCAATGACCCACACAGGACACTCAGGACCCACGCAGGACACTCAATCACCCACACAGGACACACAGGACCCACGCAGGACACTCAATGACCGACACAGGTGAGTCAATGCCCCACACAGGACACTCATGACCCACGCAGGACATTCAATGACCCACACAGGACACTCAATGACCCACGCAGGACACTCAATGACCCACGCAGGACACTCATTACCCACGCAGGACACACAATGACCCACGCAGGACACTCATGACCCACGCCGGACACTCAGTGACCCACGCAGGACACTCAATGACCCATACAGGACACTCAGGACCCATGCAGGACACTCAATAACCCACACAGGACACTCAGGACCCACGCAGGACACTCAATGACACACCCAGGACAATCGGGACCCACGCAGGACACTCAATGACCCAAAGAGGAGACTCAGGACCCACGCAGGACACTCAATGACCCACGCAGGACACTCAGGACGCACGCAGGACACTTAATGACCCACGCAGCAGTCTCAGGACCCACGCAGGACACTCAATGACCCACGCAGGACACTCAATGACCCACGCAGGACACACAATGAACCACGCAGGACACTCAATAATCCACGCAGGAGACTCAGGACCCACGCAGGACACTCAATGACCCACGCAGGACACTCAATGACCCACGCAGGACACTCAATTACCCACGCAGGACACTCAGGACCCACGCAGGACACTCAATTACCCACGCAGGACACACAATGAACCATGCAGGACACTCAATAATCCACGCAGGAGACTCAGGACCCACGCAGGACACTCAATGACCCACACAGGACAATCAGGATCCACGCAGGACACTTAATGAACCACGCAGGAGACTCAGGACCCACGCACGACACTCAATGACCCACGCAGGACACTCATGACCCACGCAGGACACTCAATGACACACACAGGACACTCAATGACCCACGGAGGTCACTCAATGACCCACACAGGACACTCAGGACCCACGCAGGACGCTCAATGACCCACGCAGGACACTCAATACACACGCAGGACACTAAATGACCCACACAGGACACTCAGGACCCACGTAGGACACTCAATGACCCACGCAGGATACTCAAGACCCATGCAGGACACTCAATGACCCACACAGGACACTCAATGGCCCACACAGGACACTCAATGAACCACTCAGGACACTCAATGACCCACGCAGGACACTCAATGACCCACGCAGGACACTCATGACCCATGTAAGACACTCAATGACCCACACGGGACACTCAATGACCCACACAGAACACTCAATCACCCACGCAGGACACTCATGACCCATGCAGGACACACAATGACACACGCAGGACACACTTGACCCACGCAGAACTCTCAATGTCCCACGCAGGACACTCAATGACCCACCCAGGACACTCAGGACCCACGCAGGACACTCAGGACCCACGCAGGACACTCAATCACCCACACAGGACACTCATGACCCACATAGGACACTCAATGAACCACGCAGGTCACTCAATGACCCACGCAGGACACTCAATGACCCACGCAGGACACTCAAGACCAACGCAGGACACTCAATGACAAACACAGGACACTCAATGACCCACACAGGACACTCAATGAACCATGCAGGACTCTCAAAGACCCACACAGGACACTCAATGACCCACATAGGACACTCAATGAACCACGCAGGACACTCAATGACCCACGCAGGACACTCAATGACCCACGCAGGACACTCATGACCCATGTAGGACACTCAATGCCCCACACAGGACACTCAATGACCCACACAGGACACTCAACGACCCACGCAGGACACTCATGGCCCATGCAGGACTCTCAATGACCCACGCAAGACACTCATGACCCACGCAGGACACTCAATGACCCACACAGGGCACTCAATGACACACGCAGGACACTAATTGACCCACCAAGGACACTCAGGACCCACGCAGGACAATCATGACCCACGCAGGACACTCAATCACCCATGCAGGACACTCATGACCCACGCAGGACACTCAATGTCCCACGCAGGACACTCAATGACTCACGCAGGACACTCATGACCCACATAGGACACTCAATGACCCACACAGGACACTCATGACCCACGCAGGACACTCAATGACTCAAACAGGACACTCATGACCCACGCAGGACACTCAATGATCCACACAGGACACTCAATGCTCCACACAGGACACTCAATGCCCCATGCAGGACACTCAATGACCCACACAGGACACTCAGGACCCACGCAGGACTCTCATGACCCACGCAAGACCCTCAATGACCCACGCAGGACACTCAATGACCCACGCAGGACACTCAGGACCCACGCAGGACACTCAATGACCCACGCAGGAGACTCAGGACCCATGCAGCACACTCAATGACCCTCACAGGACATTCAATGACCCTTGCAGGAGACTCTGGACCCACGCAGGACACTCAATAAACCACACAGGACACTCAGGACCCACGCAGGACACTCAATCACCCACGCAGGACACACAGGACCCACACAGGACACTCAATGACCCACGCAGGACACTCAGGACCCACGCAGGATACTCAATGACCTACACAGGACACTCAGGACCCACGCAGGACACTCAATGACCCACGCAGGACACTCAAGGACCCACGCAGGACACTCAATTACCCACGCAGGACACTCAATGAACCACACGGGACACTCAGGACCAACGCAGGACACTCAATGACCCACGCAGGACACTCATGACCCATGCAGGAGCCTCAATAACCCACACATGACACTCAGGACCCACGCAGGACACTCAATAACCAACACAGGACACTCAGGACCCACGCAGGACACTCAATGACCCACGCAGGACACTCAAGACCCACGCAGGACACTCAATGACACACACAGGACACTCTGGAGCCACGCAGGACTCTCAATGACCCACGCAGGACACTCATGACCCACACAGGACTCTCAATGACCCACACAGGACTCTCAATGACCCACACAGGACACTCAGGACCCACGCAGGACACTCAATCACCCAAACAGGACACTTTGCAGCCACACAGGACTCTCAATGACCCACACAGGTCTCCCAATGACCCACACAGGACACTCAGGACCCACGCAGGACACTCAATGACCCACATAGGACACTCAATGACCCACGCAGGACACTCAATGACACACACAGGACACTCAATGACACACGCAGGACACTCAATGACTAACACAGGACACTCATGACCCACACAGGACACTCAATGACACACGCAGGACACTCAATAACCCACGCAGGACACTCATGACCAACGCAGGACACACAATGACCCACGCAGGACAGTCATGACCCACGCAGGACACTCAACGACACACGCACGACACTCATGACACACGCATAACACTCAATGACCCACGTAGGACACTCAGCACCCACGCAGGACACACAATGACCCACACAGGACACACAATGACCCACGCAGGACACTCAATGACCCACACAGGACACTCAATGACCCACGCAGGACACTCAGGACCCACGCAAGACACTCAATGACCCACGCAGGACACTCAATGACCCACGCAGGACACTCAAGACCCACGCAGGACACTCAATGACAAACACAGGACACTCAATGACCCACACAGGACACTCAATGAACCATGCAGGACTCTCAAAGACCCACACAGGACACTCAATGACTCACATAGGACACTCAATGAACCATGCAGGACACTCAATGACCCACGCAGGACACTCAATGACCCACGCAGGACACTCATGACCCATGTAGGACACTCAATGCCCCACACAGGACACTCAATGACCCACACAGGACACTCAACGACCCACGCAGGACACTCATGGCCAATGCAGGACTCTCAATGATCCACGCAAGACACACATGACCCACGCAGGACACTCAATGACCCACGCAGGGCACTCAATGACACACGCAGGACACTCAATGACCCACCCAGGACACTCAGGACCCACGCAGGACAATCATGACCCACGCAGGACACTCAATCACCCATGCAGGACACTCATGACCCACGCAGGACACTCAATCACCCACGCAGGACACACAGGACCCACACAGGACACTCAATGACCCACGCAGGACACTCAGGACCCACGCAGGATACTTAATGACCTACACAGGACACTCAGGACCCACGCAGGACACTCAATGACCCACGCAGGACACTCAAGGACCCACGCAGGACACTCAATTACCCACGCAGGACACTCAATGAACCACACGGGACACTCAGGACCAACGCAGGACACTCAATGACCCACGCAGGACACTCATGACCCACGCAGGAGCCTCAATAACCCACACATGACACTCAGGACCCACGCAGGACACTCAATAACCAACACAGGACACTCAGGACCCACGCAGGACACTCAATGACCCACGCAGGACACTCAAGACCCACGCAGGACACTCAATGACACACACAGGACACTCTGGAGCCACGCAGGACTCTCAATGACCCACGCAGGACACTCATGACCCACACAGGACTCTCAATGACCCACACAGGACTCTCAATGACCCACACAGGACACTCAGGACCCACGCAGGACACTCAATCACCCAAACAGGACACTTTGCAGCCACACAGGACTCTCAATGACCCACACAGGTCTCCCAATGACCCACACAGGACACTCAGGACCCACGCAGGACACTCAATGACCCACATAGGACACTCAATGACCCACGCAGGACACTCAATGACACACACAGGACACTCAATGACACACGCAGGACACTCAATGACTAACACAGGACACTCATGACACACACAGGACACTCAATGACACACGCAGGACACTCAATAACCCACGCAGGACACTCATGACCAACGCAGGACACACAATGACCCACGCAGGACAGTCATGACCCACGCAGGACACTCAACGACACACGCACGACACTCATGACACACGCATAACACTCAATGACCCACGTAAGACACTCATGACCCACGCAGGACACACAATGACCCACACAGGACACACAATGACCCACGCAGGACACTCAATGACCACACAGGACACTCAATGACCCACGCAGGACACTCAGGACCCACGCAAGACACTCAATGACCCACGCAGGACACTCAATGACCCACACAGGACACTCAGGAACAACGCAGGATGCTCAATGACGCACGCACGACACTCAATACCGACGCAAGACATTCAATGACCCACACAGGACACTCAGGAACCACGCAGGAGACTCAGGACCCACGCAAGACACTCAATGACCCACGCAGGACACTCAATGACCCTTGCAGGAGACTCTGGACCCACGCAGGACACTCAATAAACCACATAGGACACTCAGGACCCACGCAGGACACTCAATGACTCAAACAGGACACTCGTGACCCACGCAGGACACTCAATGATCCACACAGGACACTCAATGCTCCACACAGGACACTCAGGACCCACGCAGGACTCTCATGACCCACGCAAGACCTTCAATGACCCACGCAGGACACTCAATGACCCACGCAGGACACTCAGGACCCACGCAGGACACTCAATGACCCACGCAGGAGACTCAGGACCCATGCAGCACACTCAATGACCCTCACAGGACATTCAATGACCCTTGCAGGAGACTCTGGACCCACGCAGGACACTCAATAAACCACATAGGACACTCAGGACCCACGCAGGACACTCAATCACCCACGCAGGACACACAGGACTCACACAGGACACTCAATGACCCACGCAGGACACTCAGGACACACGCAGGATACTTAATGACCTACACAGGACACTCAGGACCCACGCAGGACACTCAATGACCCACGCAGGACACTCAAGGACCCACGCAGGACACTCAATTACCCACGCAGGACACTCAATGAACCACACGGGACACTCAGGACCAACGCAGGACACTCAATGACCCACGCAGGACACTCATGACCCACGCAGGAGCCTCAATAACCCACACATGACACTCAGGACCCACGCAGGACACACAATGACCCACGCAGGACACTCAATAACCAACACAGGACACTCAGGACCCACGCAGGACACTCAATGACCCACGCAGGACACTCAAGACCCACGCAGGACACTCAATAACACACACAGGACACTCTGGAGCCACGCAGGACTCTCAATGACCCACGCAGGACACTCATGACCCACACAGGACTCTCAATGACCCACACAGGACTCTGAATGACCCACACAGGACACTCAGGACCCACGCAGGACACTCAATCACCCAAACAGGACACTTTGCAGCCACACAGGACTCTCAATGACCCACACAGGTCTCCCAATGACCCACACAGGACACTCAGGACCCACGCAGGACACTCAATGACCCACAGAGGACACTCAATGACCCACGCAGGACACTCAATGACACACACAGGACACTCAATGACACACGCAGGACACTCAATGACTAACACAGGACACTCATGACCCACACAGGACACTCAATGACACACGCAGGACACTCAATAACCCACGCAGGACACTCATGACCAACGCAGGACACACAATGACCCACGCAGGACAGTCATGACCCACGCAGGGCACTCAACGACACACGCACGACACTCATGACACACGCATAACACTCAATGACCCACGTAGGACACTCATGACCCACGCAGGACACACAATGACCCACACAGGACACACAATGACCCACGCAGGACACTCAATGACCACACAGGACACTCAATGACCCACGCAGGACACTCAGGACCCACGCAAGACACTCAATGACCCACGCAGGACACTCAATGACCCACACAGGACACTCAGGAACAACGCAGGATGCTCAATGACGCACGCACGACACTCAATACCGACGCAAGACATTCAATGACCCACACAGGACACTCAGGAACCACGCAGGAGACTCAGGACCCACGCAAGACACTCAATGACCCACGCAGGACACTCAATGACCCTTGCAGGAGACTCTGGACCCACGCAGGACACTCAATAAACCACATAGGACACTCAGGACCCACGCAGGACACTCAATCACCCACGCAGGACACACAGGACCCACACAGGACACTCAATGACCCACGCAGGACACTCAGGACCCACGCAGGATACTCAATGACCTACACAGGACACTCAGGACCCACGCAGGACACTCAATGACCCACGCAGGACACTCAAGGACCCACGCAGGACACTCAATTACCCACGCAGGACACTCAATGAACCACACGGGACACTCAGGACCAACGCAGGACACTCAATGACCCACGCAGGACACTCATGACCCACGCAGGAGCCTCAATAACCCACACATGACACTCAGGACCCACGCAGGACACACAATGACCCACGCAGGACACTCAATAACCAACACAGGACACTCAGGACCCACGCAGGACACTCAATGACCCACGCAGGACACTCAAGACCCACGCAGGACACTCAATGACACACACAGGACACTCTGGAGCCACGCAGGACTCTCAATGACCCACGCAGGACACTCATGACCCACACAGGACTCTCAATGACCCACACAGGACTCTGAATGACCCACACAGGACACTCAGGACCCACGCAGGACACTCAATCACCCAAACAGGACACTTTGCAGCCACACAGGACTCTCAATGACCCACACAGGTCTCCCAATGACCCACACAGGACACTCAGGACCCACGCAGGACACTCAATGACCCACAGAGGACACTCAATGACCCACGCAGGACACTCAATGACACACACAGGACACTCAATGACACACGCAGGACACTCAATGACTAACACAGGACACTCATGACCCACACAGGACACTCAATGACACACGCAGGACACTCAATAACCCACGCAGGACACTCATGACCAACGCAGGACACACAATGACCCACGCAGGACAGTCATGACCCACGCAGGACACTCAACGACACACGCACGACACTCATGACACACGCATAACACTCAATGACGCACGTAGGACACTCATGACCCACGCAGGACACACAATGACCCACACAGGACACACAATGACCCACGCAGGACACTCAATGACCACACAGGACACTCAATGACCCACGCAGGACACTCAGGACCCACGCAAGACACTCAATGACCCACGCAGGACACTCAATGACCCACACAGGACACTCAGGAACAACGCAGGATGCTCAATGACGCACGCACGACACTCAATACCGACGCAAGACATTCAATGACCCACACAGGACACTCAGGAACCACGCAGGAGACTGAATGACCCACGCAGGACACTCAAGCCCCACGCAGGACACTCATCACCCACCCAGGACACTCAATGACCCACGCAGGACACTCAATGGCACACACAGGACAATCAATGACCCACGCAGGACACTCAATGAACCATGCAGGACACTCAATGACCCACGCAGGAAACTCAATGACCCACATAGGACACTCAATGAACCACGCAGGACACTCAATGACCCACGCAGGACACTCAATAACTCACACAGGACACTCAGGACCCACGCAGGACACTCAATGACCCACGCAGGACACTCAATGACCCACGCAGGACACTCAATTACCCACGCAGGTCACTCAATGAACCACACGGGACACTCAGGACCCACGCAGGACACTCAATGACCCCGCAGGACACTCATGACCCACGCAGGAGACTCAATGACCCACACATGACATTCAGAACCCACGCAGGACACACAATGACCCACGCAGGACACTCAATAACTCACACAGGACACTCAGGACCCACGCAGGACACTCAATGACCCACGCAGGACACTCATGACCCACGCAGGACACTCAATCACCCAAACTGGACACTTTGCAGCCACACAGGACTCTCAATGCCCCACGCAGGACACTCATCACCCACCCAGGACACTCAATGACCCACGCAGGACACTCAATGGCACACACAGGACACTCAATGACCCACGCAGGACACTCAATGACCCACACAGGACATTCAATGACCGACACAGGACACTCGATGACCCACGCAGGACACTCAATGACACACACAGGACACTCAATGACACACGCGGGACACTCAATGACTAACACAGGACACTCATGACCCACACAGGACACTCAATGATAAACGCAGGACACTCAATGACCCACGCAGGACACTCATGTCCAACGCAGGACACACAATGACCCACGCAGGACACTCATGACCCACGCAGGACACTCAACGACCCACGCACGACACTCATGACCCACGCAGGACACTCAACGACACACGCACGACACTCATGACACACGCATAACACTCAATGACGCACGTAGGACACTCATGACCCACGCAGGACACACAATGACCCACACAGGACACACAATGACCCACGCAGGACACTCAATGACCACACAGGACACTCAATGACCCACGCAGGACACTCAGGACCCACGCAAGACACTCAATGACCCACGCAGGACACTCAATGACCCACACAGGACACTCAGGAACAACGCAGGATGCTCAATGACGCACGCATGACACTCAATACCGACGCAAGACATTCAATGACCCACACAGGACACTCAGGAACCACGCAGGACACACAATGACCCACACAGGACACACAATGACCCACGCAGGACACTCAATGACCACACAGGACACTCAATGACCCACGCAGGACACTCAGGACCCACGCAAGACACTCAATGACCCACGCAGGACACTCAATGACCCACACAGGACACTCAGGAACAACGCCGGATGCTCAATGACGCACGCACGACACTCAATACCGACGCAAGACATTCAATGACCCACACAGGACACTCAGGAACCACGCAGGAGACTGAATGACCCACGCAGGACACTCAAGCCCCACGCAGGACACTCATCACCCACCCAGGACACTCAATGACCCACGCAGGACACTCAATGGCACACACAGGACACTCAATGACCCACGCAGGACACTCAATGAACCATGCAGGACACTCAATGACCCACGCAGGACACTCAATGACCCACATAGGACACTCAATGAACCACGCAGGACACTCAATGACCCACGCAGGACACTCAATAACTCACACAGGACACTCAGGACCCACGCAGGACACTCAATGACCCACGCAGGACACTCAATGACCCACGCAGGACACTCAATTACCCACGCAGGTCACTCAATGAACCACACGGGACACTCAGGACCCACGCAGGACACTCAATGACCCCGCAGGACACTCATGACCCACGCAGGAGACTCAATGACCCACACATGACATTCAGAACCCACGCAGGACACACAATGACCCACGCAGGACACTCAATAACTCACACAGGACACTCAGGACCCACGCAGGACACTCAATGACCCACGCAGGACACTCATGACCCACGCAGGACACTCAATCACCCAAACTGGACACTTTGCAGCCACACAGGACTCTCAATGCCCCACGCAGGACACTCATCACCCACCCAGGACACTCAATGACCCACGCAGGACACTCAATGGCACACACAGGACACTCAATGACCCATGCAGGACACTCAATGACCCACACAGGACATTCAATGACCGACACAGGACACTCGATGACCCACGCAGGACACTCAATGACACACACAGGACACTCAATGACACACGCGGGACACTCAATGACTAACACAGGACACTCATGACCCACACAGGACACTCAATGATAAACGCAGGACACTCAATGACCCACGCAGGACACTCATGTTCAACGCAGGACACACAATGACCCACGCATGACAGTCATGACCCACGCAGGACACTCAACGACCCACGCACGACACTCATGACCCACGCAGGACACTCAATGACCCACGCAGGACACTCAATGAACCACACGGGACACTCATGACCCACGCAGGACACTCAAGACCCACGCAGGACACTCAATGACACACACAGGACACTCTGGAGCCACGCAGGACACTCAATGACCCACGCAGGACACTCATGACCCACACAGGACTCTCAATGACCCACACAGGACTCACAATGACCCACACAGGACACTCAGGACCCACGCAAGACACTCAATAACCCACACAGGACACTCAGGACCCACGCAGGACACTCAATGACACACACAGGACACTCAATGACACACGCCGGACACTCAATGACTAACACAGGACACTCATGACCCACACAGGACACTCAATGACACACGCAGGACACTCAATAACCCACGCAGGACACTCATGACCAACGCAGGACACACAATGACCCACGCAGGACAGTCATGAACCACGCAGGACACTCAACGACACACGCACGACACTCATGACACACGCATAACACTCAATGACCCACGTAGGACACTCATGACCCACGCAGGACACACAATGACCCACACAGGACACACAATGACCCACGCAGGACACTCAATGACCACACAGGACACTCAATGACCCACGCAGGACACTCAGGACCCACGCAAGACACTCAATGACCCACACAGGACACTCAATGACCCACACAGGACACTCAGGAACAACGCAGGACGCTCAATGACCCACGCACGACACTCAATACCGACGCAAGACATTCAATGACCCACACAGGACACTCAGGAACCACGCAGGAGACTGAATGACCCACGCAGGACACTCAAGCCCCACGCAGGACACTCAATGACCAACACAGGACATTCAATGACCCACGCAGGACACTCAATGACCAACACAGGACATTCAATGACCCACACAGGACACTCAATGAACCATGCAGGACACACAATGACCCACGCAGGACACTCAATGACCCACATAGGACACTCAATGAACCACGCAGGACACTCAATGACCCACGCAGGACACTCAATGACCCACGCAGGACACTCATGACCCATGTAGGACACTCAATGACCCACACAGGACACTCAATGACCCACACAGGGCACTCAATGACCCACGCAGAACACTCAATGACCCAAGCAGGACACTCATGGCTCACGCAGAACACTCAATGACCCACGCAGGACACCCATGACCCACGCAGGGCTCTCAATGACCCATACAGGACTCTCAATGACCCACACAGGACACTCAGGACCCACGCAGGACACTCAATAACCCACACAGGACACTCAGGACCCACGCAGGACACTCAATGACACAACCAGGACACTCAGGACCCACGCAGGACACTCAATGACCCAACACAGGACACTCAGGGCCCACGCAGGACACTCAATGACCCACGCAGGACTCTCAATGACCCACAGAGGACACTCAATGACCCACACAGGACACTCAATGACCCACATAGGACACTCGACGTACCACGCAGGACACTCAATGACCCACACGGGACACTCAATGACCCATGCAGGACACTCAATGACCCACGCAGGACACTCATGACCAACGCAGGACACTCAATGACCCACGCAGGAAACTCATGACCCACGCAGGACACTCAACGACCCACGCACGACACTCATGACCCATGCAGGACACTCAATGACCATCCAGGACACTCATGACCCACGCAGGACACTCAATGACCCACGCAGGACACTCAATGACCCACGCAAGACAATCAGGACCCACGCAGGACACTCAATGACCCACGCAGGACACTCATAACCCACGCAGGACACTCAATGAGTCACACAGGACACTCAATGACACACGCAGGACACTCAATGACCACACAGGATACTCAATGACCCACGCAGGACACTCAACGACCCACACAGGACTCTCATGACCCACACAGGACACTCAATGACCCACGCAGGACACTCAATGACCCACACAGGACACTCAATGACCCACGCAGGACACTCAATGACCCATGCAGGAAACTCAAAGACCCACACAGGACACTCAGGATCCACGCAGGACACTCATGACCCACGCACGACACTCAATGAACCACGCAGGACACTCAATGACCCACACAGGACACTCAATGACCCACGCAGGACACTCAGGACCCACACAGTACATTCAATGTCCCACACAGGACACTCAGGATCCACGCAGGACACTCAATGACCCACACAGGACACTCAGGACCCACGCAGGACACTCAATGACCCACACAGGACACCCAGGACCCACGCAGGACACTCAATGACCCACGCAGGACACTCAGGACCCACGCAGGACACTCAATGACCCAAACAGGACACTCAGGACCCACGCAGGACACTCAATGACCCACGCAGGACTCTCAATGACCCACACAGGACACTCAATGACCCACACAGGACACTCAATGACCCACATAGGACACTCGACGAACCACGCAGGACACTCAATGACCCATGCAGGACACTCAATGACCCACGCAGGACACTCATGACCAACGCAGGACACTCAATGACCCACGCAGGAAACTCATGAACCACGCAGGACACTCAACGACCCACGCACGACACTCATGACCCATGCAGGACACTCAATGACCATCCAGGACACTCATGACCCACGCAGGACACTCAATGACCCACGCAGGACACTCAATGACCCACGCAAAACAATCAGGACCCACGCAGGACACTCAATGACCCACGCAGGACACTCATAACCCACGCAGGACACTCAATGAGTCACACAGGACACTCAATGACACACGCAGAACACTCAATGACCACACAGGATACTCAATGACCCAGGCAGGACACTCAACGACCCACACAGGACTCTCATGACCCACACAGGACACTCAATGACCCACGCAGGACACTCAATGACCCACACAGGACACTCAATGACCCACGCAGGACACTCAATGACCCATGCAGGAAACTCAAAGACCCACACAGGACACTCAGGATCCACGCAGGACACTCATGACCCACGCACGACACTCAATGAACCACGCAGGACACTCAATGACCCACACAGGACACTCAATGACCCACGCAGGACACTCAGGACCCACACAGGACACTCAATGACCCACACAGGACACTCAGGACATACGCAGCACACTCAATGACCCACACAGGACACTCAATGACCCTTGCAGGACACTCAGGACCCACGCAGGACACTCAATGACCCACACAGGACACACAGGACCCACGCAGTACACTCAATGACCGACACAGGACAGTCAATGCCCCATGCAGGACACTCAATGATCCACGCAGGTCACTCAATGACCCACGCAGGACACTCATGACCCACGCAGGATATTCAATGACCTACACAGGACACTCAATGACCCACGCAGGACACACAATACCCACGCAGGACACACAATAACCCACGCAGGACACTCATGACCCACGCAGGACACACAATGACATACGCAGAACACTCAATGACCCAAGCAGGACACTCATGGCTCACGCAGAACACTCAATGACCCACGCAGGACACCCATGACCCACGCAGGGCTCTCAATGACCCACACAGGACTCTCAATGACCCACACAGGACACTCAGGACCCACGCAGGACACTCAATAACCCACACAGGACACTCAGGACCCACGCAGGACACTCAATGACACACCCAGGACACTCAGGACCCACGCAGGACACTCAATGACCCAAACAGGACACTCAGGACCCACGCAGGACACTCAATGACCCACGCAGGACTCTCAATGACCCACACAGGACACTCAATGACCCACACAGGACACTCAATGACCCACATAGGACACTCGACGAACCACGCAGGACACTAAATGACCCATGCAGGACACTCAATGACCCACGCAGGACACTCATGACCAACGCAGGACACTCAATGACCCACGCAGGAAACTCATGAACCACGCAGGACACTCAACGACCCACGCACGACACTCATGACCCATGCAGGACACTCAATGACCATCCAGGACACTCATGACCCACGCAGGACACTCAATGACCCACGCAGGACACTCAATGACCCACGCAAAACAATCAGGACCCACGCAGGACACTCAATGACCCACGCAGGACACTCATAACCCACGCAGGACACTCAATGAGTCACACAGGACACTCAATGACACACGCAGGACACTCAATGACCACACAGGATACTCAATGACCCACGCAGGACACTCAACGACCCACACAGGACTCTCATGACCCACACAGGACACTCAATGACCCACGCAGGACACTCAATGACCCACACAGGACACTCAATGACCCACGCAGGACACTCAATGACCCATGCAGGAAACTCAAAGACCCACACAGGACACTCAGGACCCACGCAGGACACTCAATGACCCACACAGGACACACAGGACCCACGCAGTACACTCAATGGCCGACAAAGGACAGTCAATGCCCCATGCAGGACACTCAATGATCCACGCAGGTCACTCAATGACCCACGCAGGACACTCATGACCCACGCAGGACATTTAATGACCTACACAGGACACTCAATGACCCACGCAGGACACTCAATACCCACGCAGGACACACAATAACCCACGCAGGACACTCATGACCCACGCAGGACACACAATGACCCAAGCTGGACACTCATGACACACGCAGGACACTCAATGACCCACGCAGGACAGTCAGGACCCACGCAGGACACTCAATGACCCACCCAGGTCACTCAGGACCCTCGCAGGACAATCAATGACCCACACAGGACACTCAGGACCGACGCAGGACACTCAATGACCCACGCAGGACTCTCAGGACCTACGCAGGACACTCAATGACCCACACAGGACACTCAGGACCCACGCAGCACACTTAATGACCCACACAGGACACTCAGGACCCACGCAGGACACTCAATGACCCACACAGGACACTCAATGACCCACGCAGGACACTCAATTACCCACGCAGGTCACTCAATGAACCACACGGGACACTCAGGACACACGCAGGACACTCATGACCCACGCAGGAGATTCAATGACCCACACATGACATTCAGAACCCACGCAGGACACACAATGACCCACGCAGGACACTCAATAACTCACACAGGACACTCAGGACCCACGCAGGACACTCAGTGACCCACGCAGGACACTCATGACCCACGCAGGACACTCAATCACCCAAACAGGACACTTTGCAGCCACACAGGACTCTCAATGACCCACGCAGGACACTCATCACCCACCCAGGACACTCAATGACCCACGCAGGACACTCAATGGCACACACAGGACACTCAATGACCCACGCAGGACACTCAATGACCCACATAGGACATTCAATGACCGACACAGGACACTCGATGACCCACGCAGGACACTCAATGACACACACAGGACACTCAATGACACACGCGGGACACTCAATGACTAACACAGGACACTCATGACCCACACAGGACACTCAATGATAAACGCAGGACACTCAATGACCCACGCAGGACACTCATGACAAACGCAGGACACACAATGACCCACGCATGACAGTCATGACCCACGCAGGACACTCAACGACCCACGCACGACACTCATGACGCACGCAGGACACTCAATGACCCACGCAGGACACTCAATGACCCATGTAGGACACTCATGACCCACGCAGGACACTCAATGACCCACACAGGACACACAATGACCCACGCAGGACACTCAATGACCACACAGGACACTCAATGACCCACGCAGGACACTCAATGACCCACACAGGACACTCAATTACCAACACAGGACACTCAGGACCCACGCAGGACACTCAATGACACACGCAGGACACTCAAGACCCACGCAGGACACTCAATGACACACACAGGACACTCTGGAGCCACGCAGGACTCTCAATGACCCACGCAGGACACTCATGACCCACACAGGACTCTCAATGACCCACACAGAACACTCAATGACCCACACAGGACACTCAATGAACCATGCAGGACTCTCAATGACACACACAGGACACTCAATGACCCACATAGGACACTCAATGAACCACGCAGAACTCTCAATGACCCACGCAGGACACTCAATGATCCACGCAGGACACTCATGACCCATGTAGGACACTCAATGCCCCACGCAGGACACTCAATGACCCACACAGGACACTCAGCGACCCACGCAGGAGACTCATGACCCATGCAGGACACTCAATGACCCATGCAGGACACTCATGACCCACGCAGAACACTCATTGACCCACGCAGGACACTCATGACACAGGCAGGACACTTAATGACCCACGCAGGACACTCAGGACCCACGCAAGACACTCAATAACCCACACAGGACACTCAGGACCCACACAGGACACTCAATGACACACCCAGGACACTCAATCACCCATGCAGGACACTCAATGACCCACGCAGGAGACTCAATGACCCACACAGGGCACTCATTACCCACGCAGGACACACAATGACACACGCAGGACACTCATGACCCACGCAGGACACTCAATGACCAAAACAGGACACTCAATGACCAAAACAGGACACTCATGACCCACGCAGGACACTCAATGATCCACACAGGACACTCAATGCTCCACACAGGACACTCAATGACCCACGCAGGACACTCAATGACCCACACAGGACACTCAGGACCCACGCAGGACACACATGACCCACGCAGGACACTCAATGACCCACGCAGGACACTCAATGACCCACACAGGACACACAGGACCCACGCAGTACACTCAATGACCGACAAAGGACAGTCAATGCCCCATGCAGGACACTCAATGATCCACGCAGGTCACTCAATGACCCACGCAGGACACTCATGACCCACGCAGGACATTTAATGACCTACACAGGACACTCAATGACCCACGCAGGACACTCAATACCCACGCAGGACACACAATAACCCACGCAGGACACTCATGACCCACGCAGGACACACAATGACCCAAGCTGGACACTCATGACACACGCAGGACACTCAATGACCCACGCAGGACAGTCAGGACCCACGCAGGACACTCAATGACCCACCCAGGTCACTCAGGACCCTCGCAGGACAATCAATGACCCACACAGGACACTCAGGACCGACGCAGGACACTCAATGACCCACGCAGGACACTCAGGACCTACGCAGGACACTCAATGACCCACACAGGACACTCAGGACCCACGCAGCACACTTAATGACCCACACAGGACACTCAGGACCCACGCAGGACACTCAATGACCCACACAGGACACTCAATGACCCACGCAGGACACTCAATTACCCACGCAGGTCACTCAATGAACCACACGGGACACTCAGGACACACGCAGGACACTCATGACCCACGCAGGAGATTCAATGACCCACACATGACATTCAGAACCCACGCAGGACACACAATGACCCACGCAGGACACTCAATAACTCACACAGGACACTCAGGACCCACGCAGGACACTCAGTGACCCACGCAGGACACTCATGACCCACGCAGGACACTCAATCACCCAAACAGGACACTTTGCAGCCACACAGGACTCTCAATGACCCACGCAGGACACTCATCACCCACCCAGGACACTCAATGACCCACGCAGGACACTCAATGGCACACACAGGACACTCAATGACCCACGCAGGACACTCAATGACCCACATAGGACATTCAATGACCGACACAGGACACTCGATGACCCACGCAGGACACTCAATGACACACACAGGACACTCAATGACACACGCGGGACACTCAATGACTAACACAGGACACTCATGACCCACACAGGACACTCAATGATAAACGCAGGACACTCAATGAGCCACGCAGGACACTCATGCCCAACGCAGGACACACAATG